>NC_030433.2:20903898-21061398 GCF_001660625.3 Ictalurus punctatus
TCAGGACACTGTTGGGTTTCTGTGTGTAGAGTACCGTGAACCTCGAAAGCGAGCTATGTGAGAGCTATACCATGACTGGTGTCTCGTCTGTTTCTAATTATAATGAATAGTCGAAAGAAGTCGCAGAACGCGATCAAGCAAAAGGCAAAACACACAGTTATCTTTAAGTTGTCTTTAAGGACTGTGTTTTTGGGGGGGGCTCAAGTATTTACCACCTCCATTAGAAACAGCTCCATTGTGGTGACTTCAGCTCTGAAAGAGACGAATGGTGACAGCAACTTCAGACTTCATTAAACAGTCTACATTGCACTACATGCAATGTGTGTGTGTGTGTGTGTGTGTGTGTGTGTGTGTGTGTGTGTGTGTGTGTGTGTGTGTGATGGGAAAAAGCAGGAAACAGATAATGCAGTGTTATTCACCACCCACATAAACAGACCAAGACAAACAAAAGCATTCATTCATTTGCATTCATTTCACAAAAAAAGCCAGAAAATACTAATTAATAGTTCAGGTTTTCCTTTTTGTGTGTGTGTGTGTGTGTGTGTGTGTGTGTGTGTGTGTGTGTGTGTGTGTGTGTGTGTGTGTCTCAGGACGGTGTTGGACAGAGCAGACTTGTTAGCCACACATTACCTCAAGAAAGCTGTGCTCTGACTACTTCACATAAAATATATTGCTCGATAGATTAGCAGCGTAAATGGTGTAAGAATATAACGGGAAATGTTGCACTTATGAACGCTACTTGGTTGATGAATAAGAAATAAAACATAATATAGGAATAAAACAAAGCATGGCATTCGGTTATAGGCCGGTGTGATGAAGTGGGATTACTGCCGCGCCCCCGAAGTTGCTTATTTTCCTATAATAGCATGTCTTAAACTGATTTGTTCCTCTCATACTGCGGTAATTCATCAGCAATTACACTTTAATACAATTTTTCCCTCTTATTTATAGTAATATCCTCTCTTTTTCCTCTCTCTCGTTGTTATTAGGACAAAAAAAAATGAAGCTTTTTTTTTTTTTTTTTTAATAGAAAACCTGTCTGTCCGGAAGACTTTCCGATTGTTATAAAACACTGAAACTGGAGACTCCTTCGTTACAGGTTGTGTAAAAATCTACGGAAAACCGTCGGCATGTTAAAGATGAGATGTTTCTCTTTGTTAAATACCGACACGTGTTTTTAAAAAAAAAATGGTTTATTAGTCACGGATTATGCGGAGCAGCTGCCGTACACGTCCCTGTGAATGAGCAGAAACACTAACGAATCAGAACGAGCACGTTAACACAAACCCGTGATTTGCGGCTGCACTGGTCTCAGAACAGAGACCTAGCAAATGAATTCATGCTTTTTTGACCAATCAGATTCGGGCACTCTGGTATTGACGTATTGAAATAAGACACTGAATATGCACTTTAGTTCTAGAATGCAGACGAACCTGAACCCTATTACTTCTGTTTTGTTTTTTTTTGTTTTTTTTACACCGAGACGATAAAACATTCTGTTTGCGAGACAGAAGAAAGAAGCTGAAGCTAGCTGACCCCATGGCAGTGGTGCAATGTTAGATCCAGAGGTTTATGATCCAGGGTCACACTCCCGTTGCTTTGAGTTCCTGCCCCATACCGTGCAGTAGTGCATTAACCCCCAGGAGCGAAGAGGCTCCAGCCTGAGCTAATCGCCGCTCCGCTCGGAGATGTTTATGATGCATTTAGAATGTTTTATGTCTCTTGGAGCATGTGCACAAAATCTGTCTGATTATCCTGAAGTAATAATTCATGTCGATTTGTGCTGCTTTTGGTTCAGGCTTAGCAAGGGCAACTTGAACCTGTTTTTCCTTGCTTCACTTCCTTTTGTAAAAAAAATAATTTAAAAAAATACAATACATATCATATTTCTGGAAATTCCATGTTGTTTTTTTCTGAGCCACTGCCGCTCAGGTCGTTCACTCTTGTATAACTAGAGCTTTTCGGTTAACACCAATCAAATCTTTGCTGCAAATTGGTAGACAAACAGATCGAATGTTGGGCTGCTCAGTGTATTACTCACTCGTATCACCGTCCTTGTTGGTGGACAGAGCGATTATTTATAGTGCGTTCACATCACGCATCAGGAAGTTACAGTAATTATGAGATGACAGTTCAGAGCTTCTATTTTAGACCGTTCCTCTACGCGTACTCCGAAATAGTCACCGTAACGGATGAGCCGAATCGACGTCTAGCGATCGCTTGGATCTTGCGTCGATTTTGCCGTCTTTCACTCGTTTGTTTTAAGACAGAACGCTAAATACGGTCACGCAAAACAAACCAAAAGCAAAAAAAACCCGCAAAATGTCCAGTTTTTTTTTTTTTTTTTTTTGCTCTACGATTTTTTTTCTAGGTTCATTCTAGAGAACGCCACAGAGTTTATACCACCACGCTTTTCAGATCTCAAAATGGGACGTTCACACTTTGCGGTTTCTCGGTAACAGGACTTAGCTGCAGGTGCTTTTGGGGTTTTCACGAAATAGAACACGAGAGGCTGGTGATAACAGGAAGTGATAACAGAAACTCACTTGTTAGGTATAAATGGGTAAACAATAACAATGTGGCATTTTTGTAATATTAAAAAAAAAACAAAAACATCGTTAACGTCTTTGTATTGCTTTTGTGTAAGACGAACGAGAGAAGAGTAATCCACTCTGGGGTGGGACAAGTAACCACGACGACACTGAGTCTTTATGTTTTATTCCTTACGTATTCTATTTGTATTTTAAAACGCCATTTAAACCGAACATGGAGTCAGTTTTTGCTATTTGGTTTGTTTTACTGCAGACGATGAAATGCTTTGTTCAGCGAAATACGACTTTCGGGGTCTCTAGTGGTTTAAAATCCGTCCTCATAGTTACGCACTTACAATTGCAGTACCTTAAGTCGTACTGCGGGTCTGAAGGGGTTAAATGCGATTCAGATTTTGTCTGGGCAAAGAACTCCTTATCCATTGCCCAGTGTCGGCTTTTAGTGTGAGGTCATGTTGGGTGTATTTTTGGAGTCTCAATAAGTGTGTGTGTTGGTGTGTGTGCGTGTGTGTGGTAACCCAGGTCACTCTCCAGCACTGTTAGCTGCTGGCGCTCCTCAAATAACCATGCATGGCAGAGAGATTTGCAGTGTCAGGAAGAAGTCAATTCAGTCTTAAGCAGTCAATGAGCTCTGAACAAATCTCCCCTACAGGCCTGCAGGCTGTGGCCAATTTACATCCGTAATATTCCTGCTCTTCTTTCTGCTTTTATAATCAGAGGCTAGTTTTTACTCATTACATTCCCTCATTGTCTGTAACTGTAAGCTGTCAAGAGAACTCCCTTCACGTTACCGACTTAATGGTGGTTGCGGCGTGTTAACGAAAGTGCGGATACCCGATAGCCGAAGCAACCCGAATGCTGTTTGTTAACACTCTCTTTCCTCTCAGCGATTAATGAGAGGTAGGATGGTCGTAATCGGCACCTTCTTCAATTCCGGACTTGCCGCACGCAATCACGGGCAAGAAGGCCTGGAAATAAATAAAGCGCGAATGGAATATCGGACAACGATCGCACAGGTGCCGACGAAGGCCGCGCTCGACTCTCGGCTCATCCCCAAACCCTCCAATTAGAGAGCAGAAAAACATGACACAATTACCCCTGAGGAATCTGCTATCTTTGAGGTGCTAATTGAATTGCTGCGTTTGTCGGAAAAAGAACAAAAAAGCTGCACAAGAGAGCTGGTGAGTAAAAAGGAAAAGAAAAAAAAAGCCAGAGAGAGAAGCTCGCTAATATCCATGACTGCGTAAAAGCCACAGGCATTTTTACAAGTCATGCTGGCGGTGTTTTGAGGGAAAATGTGCTAACCGTGTGATATCCGATATCCCGATAGTGAATCACGCGCTGTGCTCTCCCGAGGCTCTTCAAATTAAACGTGTGTGTCGTGTTTAAAGTGTTTGTGTAGAAACGCCACTTAGCCACTTGACCAAATGAGCCTCGATGAAAAAGCGCACGCTTCGACCTTTGACCCGTCGTCCATGATGGATTGCTGTTTTGGTATTTAATGTCAAGTTCTTGGTTCAAGGTCTCGGTTTCGTTTTGTAGGTAAAGGTAAAAATACATCTGGGGCTATTTTGGCATGCATCTCGGTTGTTGAAGTAGATGAGGGAAACAGGATGCCCAAGGGATGCACTGATCCAATTTTTCATTCCAATGATTGGATTTAATCGATGATTCAAATATGTGCAACACTGCATGGCAGCCATTACCCACATTCAAATCAGCACAGATAAAAACACAGCAAAGCCCAAAATCCTTTCTTCGTTGTAGTCTTTATGAAACAAAAAGACACATCGCTGTGACGATGTAATTAGACAGAAAAGTATGGGATTTTCATTAGATGTGCGCCCCATATGGGGATTATATATATATATATATATTACTCAAGACGCACCCTTATACATTTCCATTAAAAAAATGTCCATTAAAACATTAAATTTCACTTTAATTAGTTATTATTTCACTTTAATTAGTTATATTTTTTTTAATGGACATTTATAAGGGTGCGTCTTGAGTAATCAGTGTGTCTCTGACAAATATCAGACAATTCAATAATACTTTGGGTTCATCTATTGCTTGAAAGTTTTTATTTTCATTGTGGGATACTCAAAGAGCAGGATTATGTCCCCCCCCCCCCCCCCCCCACTGCATTTAAACCAATGATATACAATATAACAAATGCAGTAAAAGTGCAGGAACACCTATGCAGCCAGCAACATGTAATGATTTAGGCAAGCGCAAGCAGGCTAATAGTACCTGACATATCTCTGTGGCCCATGCAGGAGCTTTCAACACGTCTGCTTGAGCTTAACACGAATGGAATAAGCTTGGCTCATTTCTCACCAGGCAGTTCGTTGTTGAACTTTTTCTATCGGAACAATCTACACATCGATGAAGACAAAAAGAGTGTTCAGTCAATGTGTTCATGTCGGATCGAGCGACTCGGGTTTCCGGCGCTTTCGGGCCATTAGCTGCTTAAATAAACTTCACTGGCGAAGCGTTTGCATTGTGGGAGCAAATAAATAAACACCCAGTCTGGGGCAGACACCACCCTCAACCCTGTCTGTGTGTGTGTGTGTGTGTGTGTGTGTGTGTACAGTTAATATCTCAATAGGGACCAAATCTCCAGACAGATCTGACCGTGGGGCCATTTATCAGGTCCTTACAAGGAAAACTGCTTTATGAAAAAAAAACAAAAAACACTTTATTAAAAAAAAAAAAAAAAAATGAAAAGAATCAATATTATACAGTCTTCGTATATAAAGGGGAGGATGTACGCCAGCACCGCCTCGGTTGTACCTTTGACAGAGGAACTTCATGGATGTCTACTTCTCGGTTGGTGTGCAACACTTCCAGTCTTTTTGAATTTGTTAATAAGCTTAGCGCCAGTGTTAATAAACAGCGTGTGATCTGCTCGCCTTGCGACTGCTTCCCGATCCAGCCGTGAGAATGATCTCAGTGCGTTCTTCTTTTTGTCCAAGGCTATCTGAAAAAAATATACCTAAATATAAGTCAAGTGTGAAAAGTTTTCGGATACATTTCCGATACAAAGTGTTCATTTCCCCCTATGTATGGAGACTTTTTGGACACCTTGTATTACATTATATTGTAATATATTATACTATATTATATTATATTATACGTTTCCCTTAAATATATCAATGAAAGGTCCCTACAAAGATAATAAGGCAACCGTGTGTGTGTGTGTGTGTGTGGGTGTGTGTGTGTGTGTGTTCCTCGCTCAGCAGTATGGAAACTACACGTCAAGAGTGTGACTATCAACACAATCACGGTTCTTTGCACTAGTGTGTTCTCTTCTCACCCCAGCTGCTGAGGCCACCTAAAGCCATGCTGAAGCTTATCTGATAGGCTAGACGTGCCGTCTCTTCTCATATTAGCCACCGCTGTATTCTCATGTGGTCTGCCAGTTAGATTAACAGCTAATCCCATTTTGCTTTGGCTCACATGGATTTTTCACTTGAAAACCTTGAGAAGTGCTTAAGCGTGCATCGGTGCATGCATCCATGAGTGTGTGTTTGTGTGTGTGTGTGCTCATACATGCCCCTTGAGTGTCCAGCTAATTGTGTGTGTCTGAAAAGGCCTTTGTTGGCAATTTCCTGTGCAGAAAATCGGTAGGCAGGGTCGCTTGGTTGAGTTCGCCCTTCATGACCGGTACAAGCGCTGCTTTTGTTGCTCCCCACGACCTCTATGAAACCTCCATCACCATAACAAAGTAGCCCACACTGACCCCAGCAGAGAAGGTCCAGATAGCAGATCCAACACCAACATCAGAACACTAGTATTAAATAAGTCCCAGACTAGCATTCAGCACATTCAAAGCACTTACAGTATTTCTTCCAGTCTGTTCTGCGGCATCCAGACGCAAGCATGCCACGTCAGTGGTACGCTCTTTTAGGTCTCAGACTTAGAGAGTTTTTACAGTATCACAGTTTCATGGTGTATGATCATACTTACCGTTGACTTTTTCCAAATACTGATTAATATGTATTTTCATCTGTTAATGTCGACCCATTCTTTTTTTTTTTTTTTTTACCTGATGAAGATCATTACTCCAGTGCTTCTCATCCCTATTGTGTCTGGCTGTGACTCCCCAAAATATTCACACCCACCTCCCTCAGTACTTGCCCTAAATCTCACTACAGTACCTCCATTTCTCTGCACAGGCATGCAAATACTGACAGCGTACTAGATTTCATAGGAAAGTCGTCCTAAAAAAATACCTTTCTAGTATCTAAGTAGAACAATTTAGGGATTTGAGTCGATCTCTTTGTTTCCTTTTGGTTTCGGTTACACAAACAACCATGTGCCAGGAGATTTTGGTTCACAGACTTTGTAATAATATTTTGTTTTGATTTGCACCACGGACTTGTTGATAATACCACGATGCTGGGATATTTTTCGACCAGGTTATCATACTGTAAATATTTCCAACGCAGCTACCCTCGGACCAATCCTAACGCGTTCACCGCTTTGAGTCGCGCTTAAAGAAGTGTGCAAATAATCCCGTGATTAACTTGGCCTGTCATGGTGCTGTCATGTGGCATGGTCTGAGAGCTGCTTTTATGAGCCTGAATACTGCCGAGTGAATCAGGCTGTAAAATGTCCAGAACAGCCATTAATCCGGTACAGCTGTATATCAACTAAAATACATAAACACATGCATTCTTGCTGCCAGTCACCATCTGTTTACTTCAAATAAACACGCTGAGATGTATTTCTTTTTCCGTTAGTGTTTTTGAGGGTTTTTTTTTTTTAAAAAAAAAAGAAACGATCTATGAAATGTTCTGAATTGTTAATATGCTGAAGGTTTTGTAAGGAGATGTTTGTTTAACATTTATGGAAGGAGTCTTCAATGTTACGGGCTTTCCAACACATGAAAATCTTAAGACAAAGGATTTTACACTTCCTTGTTTGTTACTGCTATAATGTGAGTGATAACAGGAAATTTAGATGTGAACTATAAATGGATTAAAAAATATTGCGTAATTGTGTTTCAATAAATGAAAACTAGTAAACATTGGGGGGAGTGGCTTAGTGGTTAGCACGTTCACCTCACACCTCACGGTTGGGGGCTCGATTCCCGCTTCGGTCCTTTGGACGCAGAGTCTGTGCGCTCTCACAGTGCGTCGCGGGTTTCCTCTGGGTACTCCGGTTTCCTCCCCCAGTACAAAAACATGGGTTGTAGGCTTTTTGGCGTCTTTAAATTGTCCGTAGTTGTTTATTGTGTCCTGCGATGGATTGGTACCTACTCCACGGTGTCCCTCACCTTGTTCCCAGAGTCCCCTGGGATAGGCTCGAGGCTCCCTGTGTAGAATAAGCCGTACAGAAAATAGATGGATAGATGGATTGATGGATGGATGGATATTAATCATTGGCAAATTTACAGTTATGATTTAAAAAAAAAAAGAATGTGAAGAAGCTGAATGCCAAGGCTACAGTTACAAAGATTATTTATTTGAAACGTTCAACTGACAGGTTAATCATATTTGCTAATTGAAGACGTGTCTGTTCGAGGACTTCAGTAAATAAGCGCTAAATCTCTGGGTTCCACCGAACGGTTACTTGTTTGTTGAGTTATGGCGAGGCTGTGTTTGGACAAGTTTGCCTTCTGAACGTGTTTTCCGACTGCTGACTTTCACCATCCTCTGAAACCCGACTCACCTGAATGAGTTGGACTGCAAACCCCGACTGGTGTCCTTTAAATAAAACAAAAAACAAAAAAAAAACAACAACCCAAAACCAAACACAAAAAAATGAAGCATTCGATAGATACCAGACTTCCTGTGGGAATTACACTTACACCGAAAAAAGAAAAAAAAAAAGAGAATTCCTCCTGAGCTGTAGAAGAGCTGGCGTGTATATATAATTCCAGCTTGAATGAGCATTGTGAGCTGACCGCTTCTCTCGTTTTTGATCCGTGGTGAATACAAATACGAAATGCGCCTGTTCAGCCGCGAGAGCCCACGACATGAAAGGCTTCATTGTGACACCGAAAAAAACTCGGGTGACACCTAATCACAAAATAAAGGGGCTGAAAATCCCAGAATCTCATGGCAATCTCTCCGGGTTATCTTGAGACAGCGTGACCTTTGTGACATTGATAGGATTTTGCACACGAAAGAAGCACAAACACACACACACACACACACGGGCAAGCGCATGGCTAGGAGTATTTTCACACACCGGCTGGTTTTGCAATGTGTGTGTGTGTGTGTGTGTGTACTGCTGGGTGGTG
Source organism: Ictalurus punctatus (assembly GCF_001660625.3). Classification (NCBI taxonomy): domain Eukaryota; kingdom Metazoa; phylum Chordata; class Actinopteri; order Siluriformes; family Ictaluridae; genus Ictalurus; species Ictalurus punctatus. The sequence goes on from NC_030433.2 coordinate 20,912,701, forward strand.
TGTGGTTTTCTTTGAAGCTGTGGGGATCTTTGAGCAGACAGTTTCATGATGTTTGTTTCTGCAAAAGCACCGAGCTTGAGGCTGTGGCTGAACGAACCAGGGTTAATAATCTCAATTTATTATATGATTCTAGAATATTCTATGCAAGGCCTGTTTTCTGTTGCCTTCGATGGCCACTGGGCTCGTCACCAAAAATTCGAGCTCACGCCAGAAACATCGCCTGCGTGATAACGGTAAAGTATCTGTATCATGTCTGTGTTAATGGCCTGATTGCGGATCAGTGGAATCATCCCAGACGAATCCGGGCGTCTCCCAGCCTCTCGGTTTCCCTGACAGTCGCCTCTCATGTGAGGCCAAACATGTGCTTTCTTTTAACGTGGTTCTTATGATAACCCATATTGTCTTCTTTCAGTGACGCTGTAAATAAAATAAACATCTCGCTTTCATTTTCAGCCAGATGGATGAGGTGTTCCCGTCTCTCGTTTTCAATCTTACGGGGATCTGCTGCGTGGCTGGCTCGAGGAACGCTGTTTCCCATCGCCAGCACTAGACTCCAGACTTCAGCTTGTCAGTGGCGGTGTTTACGAGCAAACATCGTCGCCAATCCGAACGAATTCATTCCGATCGTAGACTCCAAACCAATTCAGAACCTTGTGTTTAGATGAACGTTACGCATAATGCGATCCCAGGTTATGCTGTGGCAATGCGTAGAGCGGGGTTTAATCATCGTTAGCAACGTAACGACAAATCTGTGCGTCCCTTCCGGTTCGTAATCATGCTTCCGGTTATGTTAACAAGTTTTCAATTATTTCCATCTCATCGATGCTTGATTATTAAACAGACAGCGAGAAGAAGAATTTCATATTTGACCGAGGCTCTGGTTGCTGAAAATAACCAATAGAAAATGCGCCATTGTTAAACAGATATATAACTTAACTTCTAATGTTAGAACATTAAAACCAATTTTTGGCAATAATAACTGCACAAGAAATATAGCTTTTATCAACGTTTTTTTTCCTTTTTATTGCCATGTTTTATATTTATTCTATAATAAATGACAACCTGTAACATGAACTGTGTTTTCTTAATCGGTTTACACTGTTCCGACTGAGGTGTTTACATGAACCCTTTAAAATATATATATATATATATATATATATATATATATATATATATATATTATTGAGCTTTTAGTCAGATTATTATCTTATTTTTAGGCTGCATGTAAACATGTTCATGTGAGGGTCATGTGCTACCCATCTAGCAAGATCGATTCTCACTAAACCTATCTTTCCATCTTTATATTACTCTGAATATCAGTCTTTACCTCATTTGCGTTCTGCAATCCCATACACGATGTTTATTTTGTTCTTTTCGCTCTCTAGAATGGTGTCATTATCTTTTCTATAAAGGACACATATAACGCTTGCTTTAAATTTCAAGTCTGAAATCGTGGCCCTTTAGACGACAGCGGTCCTTATCACTAAGCACAGGCTGACGAGCTTAACATCACGTATACATCCTGTGTTTCTTTTCAGCGTCTAAAAGAAGTCTAGACGTCCCAGAAAAATCCCTAAAAGACACCGTTTTCATTCCTTTCGAACATCTTTGTGCTCGTTAGGGTGCTGCCTTTCAAAAGGGACTCTTTTTTTTTTTTTTTTTTTTTTTAATCTCAGCTGTTCAAAATGATGGTATATTCTTCTGAAGCATCCTATCGAAGCATTAATATTGAACAGATAGCTGTCCTATTCAGAACACACCTGTGCTTTGTGCCTAGGCACCAGCTCTGTGGGGTCTCTGGAGCTCGAGCATCTCCAATATCACAGCTTTAAAAAAAAAATAATAATAAAAAAAAAGAATCCTATGTTTAGGATTTGTTTAGGAAGATATACGCTGAATGCTGTGCTCTGGTAAGGAGGATACCTGTCGAATTAGCGTCGATTAGCTACCCCGCAGAGAAAGACGTCGGCGCTTTTGTCATCAATAGATTGCAGTGAGTGCGGAGAGCGAAGTCTTGGTCTCGTTCAGGCACTAGCAGACAGCGATGCTCTTCACATATGCTGTTTAAAGCGTTGCAAGCGTTTCCCAGATCTGATGAATTATTTGGATATGTGGTCGAAGGGGGCAAGGCATCTCGTTTTTTTTTCAGCGGGAAGACTGAAAAAATCATGAAATTGCACGATTTCAGAAATTTGTCGCTTGTTATAAGCACTCCCAATGAATTTCCTGCCGAAGTTCATGGCAACCTATTTCACCGAGCACCTTATTTTTTTTTTCCACATTTGCCCAAAGGGACGTAAAGATCGCATGGATTTTTTTCATGGTGTGGTCATTCCCATTATTCTGTTCACTAGATCATAGTTCCAGAAATGTTTCAACAAACATTCGCTCAGCTACAGGAGCAACGTTTACACGTGGAAGTGAAGTGATGATTATTATTTTTCATATTTAAGAGTTGTGTTAGTATTCGTGGACTGCCAGAAATTGTTTTGTGGTTAACTAGCTAATACAAGACGTATACTGGTAAATTGCTAGCTAATGCAGTTAGCTTGCTGGTAACCTTTGTTTGCTAGATAATCATTTTTAATGATTACTATTCTTTTATTCAGCAAACAGTAGTCTAGCTGTATTTTCCACCGATAGTTTGGGATCCATTGGGAGGTAATCCGATAAACAAGTGAGCAACAGTAATAAACAAATATTATATGATGCTAGTGATAATGCTTTTTTTTAAAATTTATTTAGCTTAAAACCCTGCAATGCTTAGGGTTTGGACTAATTAGTGTCCTGCATCATTTTCGCTGGACAAGTATGGATTTTAAACTCAATGGCATTGATACTGCATGCCTTTCCGTCGTGTCATCTGATCCACTCACTAAACTGTCACTCAGGATCCCCAGTGTTTGTTAGAGGCTAATGCAATGCTACCCCTCAGCATCACGTGCAAATGAGTGGCTCAGGCCTAATCAGCATTGGGATTTGTAGGTTTATAGTAGTGTCCCATAAGACTATGCCAACTACCACGCTGACCTTTCCTCTGCTGGATTCTGCCAGGTCTCAAATGCCACTCATTGCAGCGGCGACAGCCGCGAGTTCCATCTTGCACCACATAGTGTGAATGTCAGTCCTCCCCCCTCCTTCACATACAAAAGCAATTACGCTGGTGCTTCCTACTTGTTCCCCTCAGCATGGGCAGAGTGAGCTGAGCCTTCGTTCTTGGAGGAAAGGGAATACATGATACATGGTACATAGCACTGGGCCTTCCCGCTCATTCTCCTCTAGAGCTGCTCTGAAAAGCCAATTGTTCTCCTGCCAGCATCTGACTGAGATAATTACCATGTACAACACAACGTCAGGCCCGTACGAGCAGCCTGGGGTTTTTTTACGTGCAACCTCTTTTGTTAATAGTGTGAGAACTTGGATCATATGGTGGTATCGCAGTATCCGTTTATTTGCATGCCCCTTGATCTCACCTCGGCAAAGCTCTTCCCTCTCCAACCTGATGGCACCGATATCAGATGTCTAGGGCCTGTGCCAGTACGTGTAGGGTGGGTGTAAGTTGTAAACTGGTATTCTGAGTCATGTGCTGCGAGGTACAGTGAAAGCAATTACTAATTTGATGTGTATGTTGTGTGTTTGCTTGGGCAATATTTGCATGGAAGCACGAGGGTGTTCATGCATACGTGCTAACGCAGCTGAATCCACAAGATAACAGAGAAAGAGAGTCCAGGCAAATACGGTGCACCTTTGCAGGCCAAGATAAATCCTGTAACAGCACCTCGGGCGATTGAAACACACTGCACACTCTGTCCACTCCGTCCGCAGAGAAAGAGGCAGGCTATGAGAAAGAAAGAAAGAAAGAAAGAAAGATGAATTCGTCCTGTACCAGACCATGTACATGCTTTTGATGAGACGCAGCATGTGCATTGTTATCTGTACATTAAGGCCAGGGAGGTATGAGCTCATCTGGGCATGACTTTACTCCCTCTGGTATTCACTGTCAGCCCTGCCAGAACCTGAGAGCAGCTCGATTGACTCCTTGTTATCCGAGATCTGTGAACCACTGGCAAAAAGATCAATATTTCATAAGGATATGCTTTTAATCTCGATCGCCCGCCAGCACATAGGTGCGGGACCGGCATGTCTTTTTTCAGGGATCGCATGTATCTTCTCCTGTCAGCTGTCGTTCTGACGGTGACAGGCAGTGGCTTGATAATAATGATAGAGTATGGGACCGAACTCTGCAGGAATAAAAGCAGCTTCAAACAGCGAGTTGTTAGCACTCCTGTCGTGCAGAGCTAGACTTTCAGGCAGCCCACACAAAGCACAAAGACCTCTTCGCCAGACGTTTATGGGATGTCTAGATTTTGGTCACAGTGAAAGATTTTAATATCTCTCTAGAGGATGTCGAAAGGGTGACGATTGTCGCCTTTTCGAGGCGACGTCGAACTAAACATAGAGCCAAAATGGATGTGTATTAAAGCAGACCAGGACCTGCTTACATGGGTTAATAATAAAGTCTTCTTATCGGCCAGACTGGATGGAATAATTTAGCCGGCGTTTCTGTCTTTAGAAGACGGCCATACTGGTCCGGTAATGGATTCTCACTGGGATTAGATTGAAATGCCCTATTTTGGAAAAGTGCAAGGCGAAACCAGGAGAGCCTGCTTTAGCATAAGCAATTGAGAATGTGTAATAACGCGAAGTCTAAACCCAGTCCCTTGCCTGTAAACACGTTTTCTCGGTTAAAGTAAATTCCCACTCACTCAAGCGTGACTGTGTGAATTCAGACCGAGCACATGCGTAGACGATGACCTTTTCCGATATCACTTACTCCGTCTTCTCGAGTCATATTCATCTTTCCTTCTTGATGCCGCCTGTTCGAGTGTAAAAACGAATGGAAAATATTGGGAAATTCTAGCGGGGTGGATGAATCACTGACCACTCTGCAACTGAGCTGCACATTTGGTTACCACAAGGTTGCGGCGGCGCTTTGTGGCCACATCAAAAGCAGCCTGGCGCATTAATCCCTGACTCGGAGAGGAGGGTGAGGGCGGGAGAGAAGCCCGGTGTCTGTCACTCGCCATTAGAGATGCTGCTTTTGCTTGTCATCTCTGGAGCAAATTTATTATCCTTTGCCCCGTTAGGTTAGCGCCTGCAAAATGGCAGGACGCAAAGCCAAGTGGATAGGGGTCCTGATCAATTCTGCTGAAGTACTCTCCATTTGGCTAATAGGCGCGGTGTCGTTAACTGCTCTTGCTGAGTCAAATGTCACAAGCTCATATTGGATTTTTATCTGAGTTGTGAGAGTAGGATGATTCCCCTCTGTGTCTTTCTTCATTCCATCCGTCCTGCGGGTAATAACCGTCTATAGCCGAGAATTAGAGCTTTGATTTTTGAAGAAATGGTACAAAAAGAAAAGCTCTTATGTAACCTGTAATCAATCAGCCAACCAAGTTGATGCCAAAAATTTTATTTATTTATTTTTAAATATAGATTTACACTGAGGTTGTTTTTTTTCTAATCTAACTAACAGCTATTGCATATAAATGTGCACAAACTGCAGGTTTAAATCCTCACTAAAGTACATCTAAAGAACCAAAATGAGGATGTGTGTATGTATATATATATATATATATATATATATATATATATATATATATATATATATATATATGACTTTCAGAGATTTTTAATTGAATTTTAAAGGAGTGCAATACCTATTAAAATGATGCTCCTTTAATCAATTTGTCTAACAAAGCTTTTACTTCAGCGCTACTGAATTCTGGATTCTGACCGGTCAGAAGGCGTTGACTATTGATTCATTTTCCATATCAACATCTCTGACAGACTTACGAAATTAAAGAGAGAGGGAAAAAGAGGGTAGTGAGCTAGCGGCTAGTCTTGTAACTTGTCTTGTGGACGTTCCGCACCGTTATAATGGAACTACATAGAGAGAAAATGTACATGTCAGTCTTTAATAAAACAAAATATATATATATGTATATATGTTGGCAAGTCGCTTTGATGTAAGCAGAGCAAAACACTTTAGGACATGCTATTATAGGAAATTTCACTAACTCCTCTTCATCACACAACCCTATTGTTGATTATTTTCATATAATTGCGCGACACCAAGTGCTTATTTTTTCTCCATACTTATATACCAGTTACTCCAGATACCTCATATGTACATGACATCTTTGGTGTCTGAGGTTTGCTTCTTTAACTTCGCACAAGTTAAAGTTCGTGTTGCCAACTGATAATGCAACTTTATCTCGCCTAAAGTATTTTTTTGTAGATGTATGCCCGCACACATATCATTGCCTTAAGGTTTTAGCCAAGTATTAATGGAAAATATTTGAGATAAAATAGAATAGGTTGAGATAACATTGATTCTTAGCTTTTAATATTCATCTATTTAAAGGAAAATTGCTCATATGCATAAACCTTTTACAGAGGGGGAAAATACTGAAATGGCCGTGTCCTCATTCTGCCAATTCGGTAAAATAACAGCTGTTTAAATGTTCGGCCACCCAAACAGCTGTGACTGAATAATGGGATGGAAATGTAATGAAATACAGGAACCACAATGAAGCCTCTGAAGTCTCACATCTTTCCTCTCTCACTCGTTCTTTTTCACTTTCTTTCTTTCCTTTGTCTCCTCTCTATCTTTCTCTCTATCGTGCATGAATGCCTTGGGCTCAGGTAGGAGATTGAGCCACCACTAATGTACTCTGTTTATATAATTGGCTGGGAATGTTGCGGGACCATAACAGACCTTTTTTTTTTTTTTTTTTTGGAGGGGGGGAGCCTAAGGAAGAATTTGCGTCTGATGTCTGAGCTATCGAGTTCTGAAATCTATCATGTGCCAGCACGGCATGTACTTGCACGTTTCATACAACTCGGATTCACCGAAATACACGAACGCTCATGGCAGCCATCTGCGGCACGTTATATACGTTCAGTAGAAACATGTGGGAGTGATGTAATAAATAAGCGGTTCATCGGTGCACGCTAACAAGGCCCGTTGCATTAGCAATGCCACCTTCACTGAGGATGTGTGTGTGTGTGTGTGTGTGTGGGGAAGGAGACCAGCAGCAGAGCATGGATGTTTAAGCAGATGTGGGACTGCCAGAGGCTCATCCGCTCCCCTCTTCTATACCTGCCAGATGGAGGGATATTGATGGCCAGCCACCGTGCGCCGGCAAGCGGCACACTCATTAGCGGAGCACCGGGGGTAGAGACGGAGAGAGATAGAAAGCGAGACACAAAACAAATCTCTCATGGCTCATTCATCAAGCAGATCCACCGCTTGCCCTCCCTGAACTGAGTTTGAGAAAGTAGAAGGGAGTGAAAGGGAGAATTAAGTGAGGTGTACAGCATGAGATACAGTCTACAGTGTAGACATGATGGACCGTTCGTCCCTCCCTCACCTCTGGACTTTATTTAAGGACGCAACTGAGGACCAGGCGGTGCTGAGACAGAGTGTCTGTGTCGATAATTACTGATCTGTGTTTTGTTAGTGGATTAGGGGGGTTTGGGAGGCTGTGAGAAACACCTGCATGACACTGAAGTCTTTGTCCCTCTGGACAGCTTTGCCCTATCTGTTCTGAATCAGAGGATCCCTTTAAAAAAAAAAAAAGTGTTTCTTTTCACCCTCTAAATCTCTGTGTGATTGTAATTTCATTGTTCTGTGTAGGAATCGGAATTCTGGGCTTTAGCTGATACACCACATTGATCTGATACTATCATGAGCACCTTTTCGTGGACAAAATAAGCCACTGGATGAGATTTTGGCTATGAATTATTCCAGCATGCTTACACATACGTCACCAAATTTTTGAGTCTATATGAACTACACAATAATTGCTTCTCTTCCTAAATACATAATGTATATGTCCCTATAGCTGCATTACGATCTGCCAATAAACCCAGCAAGGAAGAAAGACATCGTGTAAAATTAAAACAAGCCATGTTAAAAAAATAAATAAAAATTAGCCATGTTAAGTGTTTCCTTGTCACTGTTTAGTGGGCATGATGTTAGATCTGGTTTTACAGAAGTTTCAAAATATATATTTTTAAAAACTATATCGGTCTAACTGTCTAAATATGATGACTAATCCTATATAATAATAATAATAACTGGATTTCTTGAAGTCAGAGAAAGGCTATACTTTGATATATCGTAGCGTGCTCTTTATATGGTACAATCACGGAATCTTGGAAAATCAGATAATGAATTTCCATGTGATTATCTGATCCAAGCGATTGCAACGATAATTCGGACAGACTTAGGTTAGGTTTCCGGACATATACGTCTGATAAGTGATGTTGCTAGAAGAAGTCTGTAGTAATTATGATTGATATCACAGAGATCGGCGTCACGATGTACACACGGTTGTCACACTAAAAAAATCCATGCGTACTACATACATGGTAATACTAATTGAATGCATTGACCTTTATTAGAAATGTTTGCTGTAAGGGGCGTGGCCACGCAAGTTGCGCTTGATCATTTGTAAGTCACATGGCCATAACGTGTGACGGATTCGGACGAGACTGAAATCTCGGCTGGTCTAGAAGTGAAAACTTTACCTCACCTCTCAGTGGAAAATATATCCAAATCAAAATGGGTTAAAGTCGAGTGAAATTTCACAGGCATGATGAAAATCACAAAAGTTTTGCTAGTATCACAAAAATATTTCAAATCGATAAATACAAGATCTGGGATCTGAGCGGTTCCGCGGAGACTACTGATGAAGTCTCATTTCATCGCTATGTTTTAAGGAAACCCGAAACCAAGGCGATCCGTGGACTGAAACTTTTAGTCACCAGGCGTACACGATGACATGCCGGTAAATTCTTGCCGTGTCACTTTGCAGTGCGTTCATCTATTGTTATCACGCTGTGACTTAATTGATCCCTTTTGGATGTGAGGTGAGGCTGTGAGGTGAGGCTGTGAGGTGAGGCAGTGAGGTGAGGTGTGGACAGAGCCAGCTCAAGGGCAGGGTTGGGGCTGTTGTTGTTTTTCCTGAGACCTGATCAGGACCGAGAGAGCAGTGCTTGAGGGTGGATGGGGGGTGGGAAGCACAGAGAGATGAGGCTTTGAGCCCAGCGCTAATCAGCCTCTGGAATTCCTGACCAGCCCAAGGTGTCTGTCTGAAGAGGCCGACTGTCAACGCGGAGGGTCTTCTCCCAGGCCCAGAGTGTTCTTCAGATTAGATTCCCACATTCCACATTCATTCTCTACCGTGCAGTAGCAGCAGAGCTGGAGGAGTACAGAAAAAAGGAGGTGTGCTCTCTGAGACCTAGATAAGGGTATCTCAACCTCATGTGCCGTGGACAGTATCCATTTGTGTAACATCTGAGGTCGGGCTCTGAGTCTGACAACTTGACGGCAGCTCCATGTGAAGTGGGTGTCTGGTTCCACCTCGCAGGAAAAGGAGCTACGCCTCGTTGGGTGGAGGTGGCGACGGAGGCGTGTTGGTGAAACTGCCAGCGTCGTGATTCACAACAGGAAAATGAATGCCTTTCTGTTTAGGCGTATTTTCACTTTCTCGATTATGACAAGCCGAGAGTTTGCGACACCTGCTAATGTGCTGTTTCGACGCATTACGGGGAATTCCTAGTTGCTATTTCGAATGTGTGCTCTGAAACCTCACCCCGGCAGAGTCTACACTTTTCAACATCAGCCTGTCACCACACAGCAACCCCACTCTGTTATTTAGCCTGCAGCAAAGCACACGAAGACTGGAGTTGGTTTAAAAAATATTCCGAAATATTTACACCTGGATTGGTTACAGTACGCCATTGTTCTGCTAATGCTTTAAAAATAGTTTCCTTCTCTCGCTCTCTCTCTCTCTCTCTCTCTCTCTCTCTCTCTCTCTCTCTCTCATATTCTGTCTCAGTCTTATCCCTCGGAGGCTGCAGCCAAGCCCATTGATAAAACAAACATGCTTTGTGACGTTCCTGTTAACTATTTCCACATTCTCTTAACGCTCGCTGCCTTTAGAGAGCTCATATCTCAGGGCTGATTTACCACTGTGACTATGATAAACCTCGTGTTAGGACAGGTTTCTACTCACGAATATCAGGGCCTAAGAGTTTCTCTCTCTGTGAGAGGTGAGCTTAAAGTCTCATTAAATGTGAACGGTGCCTGGGTTTCAATTTGGAAACTCGTCCGGCTCTCGCAGCGAGGAAAAGCGCCCGGCGCAGCTCATGTTTCAAATCCTCTTAGATGAGGAAGATGATAGTGCTGTGAAATGGAGATGATCATGTTTACTCCAAACAGCAGCACACATAAATGGCCTCGGGGTGGCAGGGAATTCCTTGAGGAGGGAAAGACATGATGAGATGATGAAAGCCAGTTCTGGACTTTTAATTGGCTTAAACCAAGATTTTCTGATGTAATGGACATGATATCGTGTATCAGCTCTTCTTCCTGGTGAACAAGAAGGGAGGAAGGCTCGACGTTCTCCAACTCTAGCTACTGAAACTTTTTCACTTGGCCAGTGTACGGTCATAAACGGGAGTTTATTGCTAGATAACCTAGAATAATAAGTTCTGGCTTTTTGTGCCAATCTCATAAGCCAGAGTAAAATACTTCAGCGACCGCGCTACACAGTTGTGCAACAATCGCATGCAAGACAAGACTTGTTTTTATTGCTTTTAGCTATTCTCAGTGTGTAGTTGTAAAGGGTTCATTAAGGAGTTTTTGCATGGTTAGCCATTCCAGCTTATTAATAGCGAATTTAATTGGAATCTCTTTCTGAAATGAAAGCACCCGAAGAAACTTTTACAGTGCTCGACGACACTTTCTTTCCTAAGTGCTGTTTATGAATCATTTATTTTTCTTTATTCTGGTCCAGGTTGCAGTGCATCCAGAGCCTATCCCAGGCAGGTAGTATACATGCTAGATGGGACAGCAGTTCGTGAACATAAAAGCATTCACACCTAGGGGTTAATTTAGTCACCAATATCAGTACTACTACGTTTTTGGGAGAAAACTGGAGAACCTAGAGGAAACCCAGGTGGACACCAAGGGGGAAATACATAGGCGCTCCACACAGAGAGTGACCCAAGTTGTGGATCAAAGCTGTGAGGGAGCAATGATACTCATTGTACCGCCTTGCTGCCCAAGTCTTATTTATGTTGTTGCATAATTGGCAGTAAATAAAACCAGTTGCTTGAGTTAACGTTGCAAATATATAATGCCGCCCACAAACCCCTGATCATTATCAAATCTTGGTTCCGGCGTGTTTGGGACATAACTGAATCAGTACCACTGAATCAATTGAGAACTGGCTGGTGGAAACGAGTACAGCTGTAGTGACAGCTGTATGGGTGGATATTGTGACACCAGGCTCTGGGAGGATATTGCATTTTTGTAGAAAGGAAAAAGCAAAGTTTTGTCTTTCATGTTGCCATCCTCTCATTCTTTGGTAAACATGTGCAGCTGCTTTCATCCCCTTTTGTAAAGCAATCTGGAACCCACTAAGCCCCTCTCCCTTTCTACCCTATTTGCACTCGGATTTGTAGAGAGAATAACCAAATCTTCCAGTGCTTTGTGTGGTGTTTGTTTGTGAGGAGCTCGCTCAAAAAAAAAAACCCCATGTTAAACGTCTCAGCATGACCTGCCGACGCAAGAAAGACTTGGCAACCTTCACAGTTTCCAATGCAGCAGTGTGAAAGACCTGCTGTTAATGCTGCAGCGCTGTGAAAGACTCATTAGGGACTACTGTTCTCTTCTGCTGAGGCAACAGCTTTCTCGCTGAAAGATCCAGAGCAAAGTGATGAGGGATTGAAGGACACAATGACGTTGCATTGAAACTCGAGTCGCAGCCACCTGCGTGTGTATCGGATCTTGAACACGGAATTTACTGTACCATTGAAAAATATATATATTTCTCTCTGGATCCCTTAATAGAATCCCGACGCACATCTGTTCAGCGTTTATAAGGCACGATCTATCTTCGCTCAAAAACGAAAAGAAGGGAAAAAAAAAGACTTCAATGTTTTACAGCATGCACACATCTCTCTCGTCGTCCGTCTCCATTTTGTGGCAGGGTTTGACAGTCCCTGGCTTTAGCAGGAAGTCTTGAATAAAGAGAAGCAGAAGGAGGCCAGCAGCCCACATCCAGATGGTGCTAAATACTGATTAAACCTCGGATTTGCAAACCCCATAGTTTTTTCCAATTAGTCGTTGTGTAGACAACAAGCTGAAGTGCCTGGCGATTGGAGAGGCCCCCCGTGAGGCTTTGTCACCTGACACTTCCCCCACGCTAACAACCCCGTAAGAGGCTCTTCACATGACTTGAAAACATTCGAGTGGCTGAATTTCAGAGTGACAAGTGTGAAGGGACAGGAGCCAGCAGGCACAGATGAATGCTATGCATGGCAGCACTGAATGTTGGCCCAGCTTTTTCTTTTTTTTTTTTTTTAACTCTGCGTATGTTATTTATTGTACCGTTTGTGTACCATGATTTTTTTTTTTTTCCGTGCCGATACCGATCCCTCAGAGCCTTTAGCTACAGTCATGTGGTCAGTTCGAGTTTCCCACCATTCTAAAAGACCACCAAACAGTTTCCTGAGCTGTATTGTCTGTATTATTTTTCTGTGGTTTATCGCTCCCAGTATACTCGGCTCACGATAAGGATTTCACGTCTCGCTTTGGGTGTGTGTGGGATCTTGTTGTTTTTTTTGTTTGTCTGTTTTTTTTTTTTTTTGCTGAATCAATGCTCACCTGCTTTTCTTTCGCGCTGAAAGAGGATTAGAGAAAGTGCAAAATCATCAGCGGACCTTCGACCGCATTGCAGAACTCCTCAACCTCAACCTCAACACGTTCTCGGGTATTTCCGAAAGCATTCAGCCGAAATGATACAGGGGTTATCGGACAAGGCAAGTCTGTCGAAGCATTTTTTGAGGAAAAGGTACAAATTGATTACTGTCGGAGGAAAACGAACAAAGAAAAGGCCAAACTGACTGAAACTGACCAACAAACTGAATGCTACAGACTCTTCAATGGCTGCTTAGCATGTTTCCTTGGTCTTTCTAACTTGGGACCCTTTTTTTTTCAGCAGAAGATATCAGACCATTACTCATGCACTTTTAACCATAAAATATACTACGTATACTATGTACTTATATCTTATTCATGCATGCTTGTAGGGCAGTACCGTCTCAAATCGAAATCTAAAGCTTTGGATGGACAAAATGCAAATGACACATCGCCCTGCATCTCATATCATTGAGCCTCCACAGGAACACCCAGACATTTTTACATCCAAAATGGCTGCCCTGAACCTTTTTCTCCTAATTTGCATCTGCAATGTAGTGGCATTCTAACTCATTTCAAAAACACAAAGCTTCCACAAACTTCTATGCTTCACTGCATAGAACACAATGCAAAAAGGGTCCAGACTGAATTTCTTCTTCATTCCTGAACAGTGTTTATCGAACCATATCTCTCTGGTATACAAAGTATACAATTTAAAGCACTGTTTTATGTGCATATTTTCACAATTTTAAACTATTAGATTGGAGATTTTATTGTGACTGGTGAACAGAAAAGCTCTTTTAGAACAAAGATGGATATTTGTCTAAAAATACAGATCCAAAATATATTCATCATAAGTAGACTATATAATATAGACTACTGACTACGTTTACATGGACAGCGGTAATCTAATTATTGACCTTATTCTGAATAAGACAGTATTCCGATTAAGGTGTTTACACGAGTCGCTTTTAGAATACTCCTTTCATGTTCAGGTTTTACATGTTATTGAACATCGATCGATTAACGGCACACGTCATTACGTCCCCACGCCACGCCGTCTGAAGGTCCCTCCGGAATTTCACATATCGACATACAGTTCTTCTTCGTTATGGAACCGTGTACAGTTTTGGGTGTTTCATTTTAAATTTTACGAAAGCTTCAAGTGCGGTTAATTATTTGTCACGCTGTACGTGCAAATAGACGACTGCTTGAAGCCGTGGGCTGCGTCCCAAACCGCGTACTTACCGTCTATACAGTAGCCGAAATACGTATATTTCACTTCCTACTATACAGTAGGCAAGTACGCGGTTTGGGACGCAGGCGTGCTCTCTTGTTTGCTGTCAAACGGTTCCGCACTGTCGTGTGCGATCGTGTCCTGTCGCAAAATGCGGTGAAAACTCTCACACGACGTTAATAGTGTGATTAAGGTGTGTACATGTCTGTAACGCACGTCGATAATGCGACTGAAACAGGAATACTCCACACGTCTTCGTTCGATTTGTGTTTACTTCCAGTATGACCTTAATCGGATTAAGGTCATCGATAATTGCTGTTTACGTGCTAGTTTCTTAATCAAAGTATCGTCTTAATCGGGTTAATATCGGATTATTGTTGTACGTAAACGTACCGACTGTGATAAATTGTCACAATACACTTTTCTGAATTATTACTTTTTTTTTTAATGTTCTTTAAATAACACTTATCAACTAATTGAAAGATGAAGGTTTGAATATTTTAAAAAGTTTTTTTTTTTTTTTAATGCAACATGACTTATAGATCATGTTAATGATCAGGTATCATTGAAATGTCTTGTATCATAATGTAATTCCTTTCTTTTTGTCCTATCATCCACCCCTAACCATAAGCGTATAAATCACCCAGAAATAATACTCATATATAGGCATGTGTATCTCAAAATAGAGAGATTAGGGAACACATCCTGTAACACGCTGTACGAGTAAGCACCTTTGCTTTTCCTTTTGTCTCAGAAAGGAAATCCAACCTGAAGCAAGCTCATGCGGGTACTGCTGACTCTAAACTCTGAGCCAGAGCCGAGGGTGGACGAGCGTTTCTCTCCAGGCCTGGAAGCAGTTTTGCTGCGAAATGAATAAGCACAGATTCTTTGTGTTAGGTCAGGGTTTGTCAGTCAGGCGTAGGCTGGGACTGTTTCAGCAGCTTGCTGGATTGCTTCATTTTCCCACTTAACAGTTTATTGATTTTATGATTCAGTTATAAGCTCTCTCCAAGCACTTATGAGCTGCTGAAGTATTCGATTCAGTAAATGATATAATTTATACTTTATTAGGATTTTATTTGAGGCTTCCAAAAGCACTTCATTTTGCCTTGGGACCAAAACAGAGCTACAATTATGTCAATAAGAGCCAGATGCATTGGGCAGCAGAATCATGAAGTTGAGTTTCCATCCGTTTGAGTTGACTAATGAAGCTTCAGTAAGACTGACAGACTGGAAATGTGCTCATGTTGTGTGTGTTGTGGTGGGTCCACACTTTAGCATTCGAATTTTGTCAAAGGACTTTACCTTTGAATGGTGCTTAAAATAATGGTCCTTTCCTTCCCTTCCCTTTCCATTCCTTCCATTTCCTTCCCTTTCCTTTCCGTTCCTTCCCTTCCCTTTCCGTTCCTTCCCTTCCCTTTCCTTCCATTTCCTTCCCTTCCCTTCCCTTTCCATTCCTTCCATTTCCTTCCTTTTCCTTTCCATTCCTTCCCTTTCCTTCCTGTTCCTTTCCTTCCCATTCCTTTCCGTTCCTTCCCTTTCCTTCCCGTTCCGTTCCTTCCCATGCCTTTCCATTCCTTCCCTTTCCTTTCCTTCCCATTCCTTTCCGTTCCTTCCCTTTCCTTTTCTTCCCATTCCTTCCCATTCTTTCCCTTTCATTCCCTTCCCTTTCTGTTCCTTTCCTTCACTTTCCTTTCCGTTCCTTCCCTTTCCTTCCCTTCTCATTCCTTTCCATCACTTTCTGTTCCATTTCATTCCATTCCTTTACTTCCCTGTCTGTTCCTTTACTTTTCTTTCCTTCCCATTCCTTTCCTTCCCTCTTCTTCCAGTTCCTTTCCTTCCCTTTCTGTTCCTTTCCTTTTCTTTCATTCACATTCCTTCCTGTTCCTTTCCTTTTCTTCCTGTTCCTTGCCTTTCCTTTCTGTTATTTTCCTCTCCTTTCCTTTTCTTCCCGTTCATTTCCTTTATTTTCCTTTCCTTTCGTTTTGTTCCAGTTCCTTTCCTTTCCTTTATTTTCCTTTCCTTTCCTTTTCTTCCCATTCATTTCCTTTCCTTTGCTTCCTGTCCCTTTCCTTTTCTTCCTGTTCCTTTATTTTCCTTTCCTTTCGTTTTGTTCCTGTTCCTTTCCTTTCCTTTATTTTCCTTCCATTTCCTTTCCTTTCCATTCCTTCCATTTCCTTCTCTTCTCCTCCCTTCCCTTCCCACCACTGCCACATACACGATAGAGCTAAAAGGATTTTTTTGTGATTTTTCCCAGACGCATAAATAAACCAGCCGTTGCCAAACGTTTAGCGAGTAGACATGTGTCTGATTGTGATTAGACAGGCCAGGAACAACGTTAATGTTACAGTGGAAAGACTTAGGGATGCACTGTAAGTGCTATAATAAGTAAGAAGGAGGGTTGATGCTCACAGCCTGTACCACAACTGTCATATCTCCATTTCTCGCTGTGCGTGGGCTGGATGAGGCCCTGCCGTGCCTGTCACTCGACTGGACAGTGTATTAATACACAGCGTCATGTGTGTGTCAGCCTTGCTATCTCACCATTCTGCTCTGTTGCTGTTCTGCCTGCAGGGCAAGGACACTCTGTAAGTCCATTAAAGCGAGAACAGCCAAAGAATTTGCGGGCTAACAATAGAGCTGTAACTACTGCATAGCAATAACACTTTCCTGGGACAACGGGGTAAATGTGGTGGCGTGCAGTTTACCGAGTAACACTAATCGCTTTAGTCTGGATGCTAAATAAATAACTGTGCATATCTGATGCATTACAGCCCTGCATTATTGTGCAGCTGAACTCAGATTCATGTCTAATAAGCTAATCAAGCACAGCCATGACGATAATATGCCTGCTAAATGTCCTTCATCCTCATCAAACAAAAATAGCCCAAATGTAGATTTTAATATGTTTCTATTACAGGCTGCAATCGAAGACTTCAAAACGAATACCACAGCAATTGCTGTGTTTTGAGCTGGGGGATATTATCTTACGATGTCAATCACGCAACCGCGGCCCATGCACAATATTTTCTCAAAAGAGCTTGTTGAACTTGGAGCCCTCGGGTCAGGATGTAGATATGAGAGCAGGGTTTTGTGGGATCGTGCTAGAAATGACTACCTCCTTTCCAGAACACACTGTGTTCAAGACCTGGAATGCCCTTGAGTCAGATTACAGAAGCAACTGTCAAAAACAGATTTTTACTGTTCAGATACTACTCAGATAATCATTTCGTGTTTAAACAGAAAACATAACACATATTTCAGGTTTAGGCTTAAGTTTTTTTGCTAACGTTTGATATGAAATTTTCTAAAACCTTATTGTGTGTTATTGCCGATTGATAGCTAGCTAGCTAATAAGCCATAAGAGTGGCTAGCTGGCTGTTGTTACACCATGATATAATCACTGAGATTTTAAACACAAGCAAACAGCCAGATATTAATCGAGGTACTTGCCAACCATCACAAAATTAAATTTTTTGAATTGAGTTATTGTTACCACGGTAACAGTAAGTTGATTATTGTAAAGTTGATCATTTTTTTAAGAATAGCACTTCAGGATGTTTTTCTTTCTTATACCACAGCAATTTCCAATATATATATATATATATATATATATATATATATATATATATATATATATATATATATATATATTTGTTGTTATTATTATTAAACCGTGACACTTAAAACTATTTATAGTTACATATGTTGGGGATCGACATATGTAACTTTTTTCTCTCTCTCTCTTCTTGAAGTTAAAACGACCAACAAAATGCAGCTTGTCATGTAAGCGAGAAACTTTGAAGCATAAACTCTTATGTCATGAAGACTTTGCCATGTGTAAAAACGTAAAGTTACAGCTTTACCTCTGACTTTTACAAAGTGCTGATACTGGAGACTCCGCCCATAAATGTTAAATAAATGTCTTCTCACAAAAAAAAAAACTCTACCATACCAACAATTACACGTTTTGAATCCGTTTATATGGAGTGACCACCATCCCTCATGGCACTCATATCAGAAGGAGTGCATTAATATAAACCTGTTGTCAGAGCAACAGATCAACACCTTCTAACCAATCAGAACAGAGAATTCAACAGCACTGTTGCATAAGCTGCCATAACATTAACTAACTTGACTGTGTTCCTCACTGGCTAATTAATTTTCATATACTTTCAGATGTAAAAATGTAAGTAATTAAGTTTGGATTGTAATTTTTAAAGGAATTTGGCAGCCCTAGTAGCCGATCTCCTTTTCCCGGTCGTGTCCGTCCATTACGCAGTGCTCTGATCTGAGGAAAGTAGGACAGAAGCAGAGGAAGCTGATTTATGAGCAGGTGTTCTGTCCTGCTTTATCACCTATCATCAGATGGAGATGGTAAATCCTGGTGTTTATGAGAGGAGTGTGAGGGACCTGGCCAAGCTGGGGAAGGAGTGGACTTGGCTCCGAGCTGAAGTGTCAGCTGCCAGGCCGCATTCTGGCCGTGTTGTCCGTCCTGAGCACTCTGACTGAAAAAAAGTCAGTCGGAGGGAAGTGTTATTCCTCGAGAAACGGTGGAAGTTGAAGGTCTCGGGCAACATCTGTCTGAATCCATGTTTCTCAGATTACTGGGAAGTTTGCAAATGCAGAAACGTTAAAGATCGGTTTTCAGTCCGTTTTCTGCGTACTGAGGTTTCAGGAATTCTGTCCCAGCACCTCCGATGTATGCTGCATAATCATCTGTGAAACAAATCTGGATTTTATTTGCTACAGTTGAGTTATATATGACTGTAACTTTCCAAACCTTTTATGCAAAGTTGTTCGATTTAATATGTAAATGGAGGAATGCTTCAGAAGATGCCCCATCAAACCTCTTTAAGCTTTCTAATTAAGTTAAAGCTGGTCTTACAATATATAGAGTGCAAATTATGAATAATTGGCAACTCTCCAGTACACTCTGCATGAATTTTTTCTCATTTGATGTCATTTGGGGTAAAGTTCACGTACCCTCGACAGTCACTAGGTTTTTATCGTTATGTCTGAGTCTGAGTGAAGTACGCTTGGTGACTAGACGGTAACTCCAGTAGACATCAAATCAGCATGCGCATTAGAATATCAGGCCACACCCATTAAGGCAGTTCTCAGATCTGTCTGATATCTTATACTACTTTCTGTAAAAGCCTTTGACTGTACTATGAACGAGTGTGCGTGGTTGCGAGCATGTATGTGTGAGTGTGTGTGTGCTGGCTGAGGGCCCTGTGGGCCAGCCGGCCAGCTGATGGAGGAGGTTTTGACAGGCTCTGAGGGGAAAGCCTGGGCAGGCCAGGAGAGATTGAGGGCACCAGGTGTCTGGGGCCTGGGCATGCTCGGCACTCCGAGGGCGCTCTAAGTTTAGCTGTTACATTACGTTACATGCAGTGTTTTTCTGTAGCTGCTGCATTTGTTGAAGATAAAATGGTCCGCCAGCCGGCATGTAGACCACCCTCTCACTCTCTCCGTGCTCATTTCGACTCTGCCAGAATAGATAGCATCCATGCACCTCTGCCGATCGATCCAGACCGGACTTTTTAAAATCACCTCTGCATGGCAGTTTCAATACATGTTACACTGTTGATAGTTTTTCAAATTGCATATCTGAACACCACAGAAAATTAGTCTGGCTTGTTGGTACAAAGCCAGGGTTTGTGGCTAGCTAACTGCTTTCTTTACTGTAATTGATTTGCCGTTGACTCGGTGTGTGTGTGTGTGTGTGTGTGTGTGCAGCTTTTCTCAGACTGAGAAAAAGCCATCAATGGGAGACACTTTTTCCATCAAGTTAGCCTCAGGCTCCCATTTTAGCCCCTGTTGCTTATTTGTTTTGCTGAAGGGGTGATCTGTTCATGTTTGCCAGGCCAGGAGATTTAGCTTTTCACTGAGTTAATCACACTTCCTGTATCTTAGTGAAGTACATAACCTTTTTAGACACCCCAAAGATGGACGACCCAAGGGTAGTCCTTTTTAGCCTCTGCCGAATAATAGGGCCTCCATTAAAATAATAAGCACTCCATGACCCCCTGACCTTTGTTTCTGACCTCACAGGAGAGTCTGTGTTCATCAGTCTCACTAGAGTGTATTTTGTGACAGGCAATTTTCCTCATCAATCTAGTTATGGGAGATTGATAGAGCACTGAGATGCTTCTTACTCAAGTTGTGCCACTCTAGGTAATGAGGTTTTTTATTTTTTATTTTAGTGCAGTAGATCATTTCGAAAGGGAGCGAAGCGACGGAAAAACTCAAGGTATGCGGACTTTGAAAGATCTTTTATGTTCGTTGTAAGCTTAACATTGTGAGACAGCACCATGGAAACCGTGCGTGAAGGTCAGCCGACAGAGTGGCGTGGGTCGGCGTGTGTCGGTTGTCAGCCCTGAGGGTTAACCGAGACAGGAGTGATGGAGTCTTGCTGGGTGGGGAGGCGATAAATGACACTCGTCATGCTGCGGCACGCACTCATCGCTAACCATGGCGGCATTAGAACGGCCAGTTTTACAGACACAGTTCGGAATACCTTCCATATATTGTGCATGTAAAACACACACCAATCTCACCCAGACTAATAGAGCCATTCCCACTCACTCACACGAGGGTTCTGTGGTTCTACGCAAGGTTCTGTGCTAGTAACCGGAAAGCTGTCAGGTCAAAGGTGACCCTGTGACAGCTAAAGATCTATAGGCTCTTGAGATTGTAAATTCAAATCCCAGAACTCCCACAGAGTCATTTGCCCCCTGAGGTCTTGAGTTTAAACCCAAGGACTGCCACTGTTCAACTCTTTTGGTGGTTACTTTTAAATCTCAGAATTGCCAGAAAGTCAATGCTGGACCTTCAACTGCTCAGCTCTCTGCCTGGTTTGCAAACCGCCTGAGCTCAGCATCACTTTGAATAAAAGCATCTGCCAAATAAATGAATGTTAACGTTAATGTCGTACTTCTTTCTTCTCCCTATCTCTGTCAGACAGCCACAAAAGATTTGTCCAATCTCTGATGTAGTCCTTTTTTCCATAATTCAAATAGAGACACATCAATGTGGTTTTCATGTAAAGAGCAATATTTCTTGTCTCTGTGCATAGAATTCCAAGAATGAGTCTTTGTTCTATGGGAAATACACAGAACAAGGGAGCTGTCTTATTTATTCATTTTTTTTTCTCCCCCTCCACCTTCATCTGCCTTTTGAGGCTTTTGCCAAGTACGCCCAGCACGGAGCTCTGGCAGACTATTGTGTGGGTGTAACGTTAATGCTTCTGGACAGACATTTGTTTGGAAGGAGTGGATGAGTGATATGTGAAGCGCTGGAAGATGTGCCGTTGCGTCCGCTGGGTGAATGATGGGCCAACTGTGCAAGATCGCTCTAGGCCTGCTCAGGGAGCTGTAATACGAGATGGAGGCCCTCCATCTGTGGCTCTGAAAGGGCCACCAGGCCAAAGGCTTAGCTGACCTGTGCCCAAGGGAGCCCTGTCAGTAATCATCTAAAGAGCTCCCTCTAGTGGCCTGGGAGATTAAGCGCTTATTGAGTGAGAGCAGCTGGGCGAAAGGCCTGGACATTCAGCTCCCATCGCAGCTGTATCACAGATTTCTCAGTGAAGATCAGCCTTTCTAGCACTGTCTTATTATGGCCGGATCTGAAATGTCATAGTGCGCATATTACTCGTACTACTTTTCGAAAATGAAGGCTTTCCTTTCCTGTCTTTCTCCACCACTTCACTGCATAATTTGTTTGAGATTATCTTTGGGTCACAGAAACTGAAAATACTCAGTATAAAGTATGTGCTGTTGCAGTACTGTATAAAAGTCATTTTGAAACGTTTTTAAATGTCTAATATAATTTCTTTTTATCCGTTTAAGAAGAAACTTTGGTTCTCCGAGACAGTCTCAAGTACCGCCGCCATTTTTCAATCCATTGCTGTATGTCAGGAATGTGACCTTGTGGTGACCCGTTTTCAAACATGAAAACACCGGGAGAGCTTTCACAACCAGTCCTCTGCCTTTCTTTAGATAGTAACTTGCCCCGGTCATCACCTATCCAACCCGGGTCACAGAGAGAGATGTGTGGGAATAAAGGGGATTAGCATCATGGAAATACTGTGCTACGTTTCTGCGTTTGTGTTAAGTAGCGGTGATAGATGGCCACTTTTTTTTTTTTTTTTCCATCTTAATGACAGATTGAGATTGCATTGTGTGCCTTATTGACCAGCTGGCATCATCACTCTTCAGCAAATGAATAGAGAAATGAATTAGTGTCATGTTGATGAGTTGTTTGTTTTGTTCCTGTAGTTTAATGGGGTCGGTTCTCTTCAGGAATCACCAGAGCACATCTTATGGTCACTGAAGGCATATAAGAGAAGTGATCTATGCTTCAGTGTGATGATGAAAATGTTGCAGTGTGACAACCTTAATCCTCCGGTTTATTGATTTTCTGATATATGACAGTTCCATCTTTTTTGCTTTGGGCTGCGTGGCCCAAAGAGCAGAATAATCCTTTGCTGTTTGTTTTCTGAGATTATTTGACACAACCCCTTGCCTCAGTGACCCAGGACAGACAACCACTCAATATCCTAGAGCAAAAAGACCTTTTCGGGTCTTGCTCGCCGTAATCCTGTGTGACAGCCTCAAAGAAGCGCTGATAGACAAGTGGATGTTTGGGTGCTTGGACTGGGATCATGTGCCACTCTAATTTGAAGCTCTGATTGGGGTAAAGTAGGGTTTTCCAGGATGCAAATCGCTGCATAGGCGTAATGTACACCAATTCAGTCAGCAGAGCTGTCTTGAGGCTCTGAGACACATGTCGATGATGTCTCACCAGCGCCTGCCTTGAGCAGAAACGCCCCTTGCTGGAAATGTAAGACGTTAATGATTTGGCCACGGAAATGGCTGACTTTTCGCCATCTGTGACCCATGATGGATGGAACGGCAGTGAAGAAACGAGAAATCGAAACATACCTGCTGGCCCGTCATAAGCAGGACCTTGTTATGTTAAGTGAAATGCATATGCATGATGTGGAAAAAAAAATTTCAAAGTATGGGCAATAAAAAGCACTGAAGTTGAAAGAGACGATATTTTTTCCTAGCCTAGTTTTCGCTTTTCATTAGGATGAAGTAGCACCCTCATGAATAATGGTTCTTGAATGTAGCTCGAACAAGTTTTCTGCATAATGAGCTTAAGAAACACGTACTCACAAACACACACAAACTGACAAACAGCAGGCACAATCAGTATCGGTGCATTTGAAACGCACATAATGATGATCCAAGTGCTCTCGAGCTCCATCCGGGCTCAGTGGTCTTTTATTGTATCTAATGAGTGGAAATCTTTGTGCCGATACACCGGCGGAGCTCCTGTCCACAGCGGGATCTCAGCGTTAACCTCACATTAGTTGTGAGCTGCAGGATCACTACTGGGTGTGTGCTTACTCGAGATTCTTTTACTGGGTTTAAAATCAGCCGATGCTCTGATGCATCGCTCCGAGCTACAAAACACCTTCATCTCATGTTGTTTCCTCGTGCATGTCCAGTCACTAGCACATGATCCCATGCTGTAAGCCAGCAGAGTTTAGCTGTGAGTCCTGACACAGTTCAACTCTGCTGCAACCTTATATGGTGCCTTGGGGAGTACATGTTTTTAAAAAGCTTCCTTATTCTTCGTTCACATGTCCATTCACACCACCATCCCACTCCACCCCCCCACCCAAAAGGTCCTGCTTGGTTCTTTTATTTCCACCATAAACAAGATGTAAATCTTGGATTAACGGGCTGCTTCGGCATATGGAATGCACATCATTCTCGTTTCTGAAATTCCTCTGAGCGTCATTATTCAATTTGTCATATTTCACCCTTAAAAGCCTCATCATTTGAAGACTCTTTAAAGCTCCAATGTCAAGGATAGGATTATTCATTTCACCACTCATCATCGCCACACATGTTTTAGATTCCTTCATGATATATATGAATCTTTATTCCTATATAAGACCTATCCTTCTTCCTCTTTCTTCTAGCAATGGATTTTAAATTTATGTCTCTGATTCACTTTTTTATTTTTTTTAAATAGATTTTACAGAGGTGACTACCACCTTGACGTGTGCATCAATGACTACCTGGACGTCTACTGTCCCCACTACATGGACTCCGTGCCGGAGGAGAGGACCGAGCGCTACATGCTATACATGGTCAACTACGATGGCTACAGCTCCTGCGACCACACAGCGACGGGCTTCAAACGCTGGGAGTGCAATCGGCCCTACTCTCCCAATGGGCCTCTTAAGTTCTCGGAGAAGTTTCAGCTCTTCACACCGTTTTCGCTGGGCTTCGAGTTCCGACCAGGCAGAGAATACTACTATATATGTGAGTAGTCATGAACTAAACCACATACACCACATAATACAGGTACACACCAGGATTATTATCATTAATGAAAAGTAAAACTGTAAGAAACATTTTTCTAAAAGAAAAAAAAAAAATACAACTGACTAGCATTGCTGTCTCACAGCTCCAGGGTCTCTGCTTTAATCTTGAGCTCAGGTTACTGTTTGTATGGAGTTTCACATGTTCTCCCCATGTCCATGTGAGTGTGTGTGAATGAGTGTGTACATGATTCCCTATAAAAGACTGGTGTTCCAGGGTGTATTCCACCCTCGTGGTCAGTGTTCAAGACATGGGCTCCATAACTCTGACCAAGATAAAGCGGTTACTGACTGAAAAAGTAGTAAATAAGTAAATAAATAAATAAATAAATAAATACAAAGGTTGCAACCAAGTGTAACAGCTAAAGGTGCTAAAACTAGCACAACAAAAACACTTACATCCAGTGAAAAGATCTCATATAATGTACCTAAATGTGTGATGTATTTTTTATTATAAGATTGCAATAAACCAAATATAAAACTTTTTTTTTTTTTTTTTTTACTAATTTCGAGACAATTTAAATGGTCTTATCTTAGTTTCAAGCTTGAAATGACTAAAATGTCATGAAATAGATTTAATAAACATATTAGGTTGGATTATTGTAATCTTAGGAAATACTAGATCAATTCAACTATCCTCAGGTTATTTCCGCTCGCTAAAATGTAAGATTTTTTAATGTAGTGGGGAATATCGAGACAAACTGAAATGAGCACGTGATGTATTTTACATTTTGGTATTTTTGGTGAATTACGGTGAATATTATCTCATTTGTTCTCATTTTTTTTTGCTTTTAGAGAGAAAGTAACTCAAATGTACTACCATCACGTTTGTGTAGTAAGATTATTCTATATGCGTCACTTTTTAAAATTTGTATAGTTTACATTATATATATATATATATATATATATATATATATATATATATATGTGTGTGTGTGTGTGTGTGTGTGTGTGTGTGTATTTGATTATTTGATACATTATATAATATGATTTTGACTTCTCATGAAAAAAAAACCCACGCTAGGTTTAATGCTTCTCATTATTTATTTATTTTAACAGAAATGTTTGGCCCTTTTAACATTGTCACCACAAAATCTGATCTTGCAAATCGATACATTCTTATACAATTTTTTTTTTTCATTTTTTTTTTTTTTTTTTTTATCACATGTCAGTCATGTCCTCATGCTTACATGGCAAAATTTTGGGATAAGCAGTTGATTCCAAGCAGAGGGAAGAAAAGCTGTTTCTGAGAATAAGTTTGTGCTTCAGCGATCCTGACAAAACAGACTGAAACAAAAACATGAACCCTGAAGGAAAACCGTCTTTCCTGTAAGGCGTCTTTGTTACGGCCTCGAAGTTTCGGCTTTCGCGTGCTCACGAGAGGCCTCTTTAAAAACAAGCATCTAAACCAGTGTTTTTACAACTGGAGTCAGATCCCTGTAGAGCGAGGGGCGGAAGACAAAATAAGACGCAGGAACGGTCTGACTGCCTGGACGGCTCGGGCTCTGGAGATAGCTTCATTTATGCGGGCGCACGCAGGAGATTTGGAATTAGCATGATTCGTCCTGATGAACTGACAGATCATGTGGGTGCGTCAAAACATCCCAGTTGTTTTCGTGGCGTGTAAAAAATAAATAAAAAAAAAGCAGAGAGAAGGAGAGAAATACACAGTAAACAGTGATTAGGTGTGAGATCACAACAGATCAGAGAGGGTTTTTTTTTTTTTTACATGGCGATGTATGAAAGGAATTGCCACGATGTAAAATGGAGCTCATTATCCTGAGACTTTGAGTCAGAACAGCAGGACATGTAACCAGATGAAATGTTGGAGCTGTCAGGTAATCGGAAGGTTTTACAGGAATAGGCAGTGCGAGAATATGAGCCTGTGCACAGCCCACAGCTCTTTCCTGTGTGACTCAGTTTTATGACTCAACAGTTGCGGACTCGCTTTAACAAATAGCCAGTTACTCCGACCTACGGATGCAACCGAAGGGAGGATGAAATAACAAACAATCTGTCAGCAGTCAGGCATTTTTTGGCTCATATTGGAGTGTACAGTCGAGTGTTAAGGTAATCATACACCCACATAGCAGGGAATTTAATTTCAAGCAGAAAGCAAGTGCTTAGATTGCAGTCAAGCAGATCACATCAACGCCAAACACTTCAGAATTGCGTGTACAACCGAAAGCGTGTAAGCTAAACAGTTTTGGACAATTGGGTTACTGTGAGTGGCGAAGCTATTAGTTGTTAGTAAATACATTTTCCATAATAACGCATTGATATGGGAATTAAGATTGTGTGCTGATATCCAATAATGCCACATACTTATGCATCTCCTGAAGCCAGTACACACCAGATCCACCTGGATTTGTATAACATTTATACATTCATGTAATTAAGGAAAATTTTCTTGGTCCTATGGGACATAAGTGTTAACACTAACAGTAGTTGAAAACATTTAACTTGAACTACAAAAAAACAAAAACAAATACAAAATACAATGACAGCATCATTAAATATTAGAAATATTCTTTAGTTTTGTGCAATTCTTTGATTTTAATTAGATCATTTTTTTAAAAACTAATTATCTGCCTGTATTAATATGATAATATGGATATTGTTGTATATCACAAATGGTTAAATCTAAAGGTATGCAAGTAGTTAAAAAGTAGACAATTTACAATTTTATAGAGCCCAACCTCTCGATTAAAATATATGTCTTGAAGGATTCTCTTAAACTGTTTTAAAACTGTTGTAAAAGAGTGCGTGCATCTACTCAGTTCAAACTCGCTCAATCAACATTAACAAAAACAAAGCAAAGAAGAATAGGAAGCTTCCTTTGGTTAATGTTTGTAGCTGTCACAAGAAGTGACCTCCATCATGGATTCCACATGACGTTTGTAGTTAGCTAGCTACATTTTCTGGTTTAATGTAAGTAACCAACTACATTTTCCGATTTATTGCGTTTTCGCTAGCTATGTTTATCTTATTCAGTGTAGATTAGCTAGGTATGTAGCACTGATTTAATGTAGTTTAGCTAGCAACAGTTGTCTGATTTAATGTAGTTTAGCTAGCAACATTTCTCTGATTTGATGTAGTTTAGCTAGCAACATTTCTCTGATTTAATGTGGTTTAGCTAGCAACAGTTGTCTGATCTAATGTAGTTTAGCTAGCAACATATCTCTGATTTAATGTAGTTTAGCTAGCAACAGTTGTCTGATTTAATGTAGTTTAGCTAGCAACATTTCTCTGATTTAATGTAGTTTAGCTAGCAACAGTTGTCTGATTTAATGTAGTTTAGCTAGCAACATTTCTCTGATTTAATGTAGTTTAGCTAGCGACAGTTGTCTGATTTAATGTAGTTTAGCTAGCAACAGTTGTCTGATTTCATTTATTGTGGTTAGATAAACTTTGCTTAATGGTTTTCTTTAAAATAGCTATGCGAACGTGAGCTACATTTTGCAGGTAAATTGTAATTAGTAAAATTATATTTAAAGTAGCTCGCCAATTCAGTGCTAAATCAGACCAGCAGCAATATCTTAAAAGTTATCATTTATGACATTTTTTGTCTATTTTTTACTGTAGCTGCTTGATGCTTATTGCTTGCTGCTTATTGTTAGCATTATTCTTTGGTTAGTTGGATTTACGTGTCTGTATATCTGCATGAGCCACACAGTGTGCCTTTGTTACAGCCTGTGATGGTTAATCACTGCAAGTGAGAGGTCGCTCTCGGAGAGCCTCAGGGTGACACACTCGGCCTCAGAGCTGTCAGTCACAGGCCTGGCCTACTCAGGAAACGATCAGTAGGGATCAGAGGGCCGGCCCCTGCGGGGTCAAAAGTGACCATGTTCCGATGGTTGCGGTCGAACTCTTGATTCCTGAATGGCTTAGGGCGGCATGTTTTTCCAATATGGTCTGGGTGGAAGTCTGATCTTAATCTGGGAGGATAGAAATCCAATTTCAAGGGTTTTTTTTTTTTTTTTTTTGGTCTCCCTCCATCCTCCTATATTATATGAGGGCTGGAGGTGGGGTATGTCGAGAGAGCTGATGGCAGTGCTCTCTGTCTGATATGAGCTCGCTTCATAAGAATCCGTGCATTTCTACTGATTGCTCGGATTGAATGTGGCAGTTTTAAGATATGCTGTTTTGAATGAATGTCTATATTTAACTTTATGTTGTGGTCTCAGAGCATAAGAATGTGGCGGAACAGAAGACAGCAGGGCGCCTTATCTCACAGATGGGCACCAATCCATCTTCCTATCATTTATCAGACCTCTCGGTTTCATCTTGTCTGATCTCATAGCTGAAATAGTAGTGTCTACAAGGTTTACCCGTCTTAAGTGTGGAGGCTTGGCTATGCTACGGACGTAATGTCTGCTATCCGAGTCTGGAGACATGAAGAAGCTGCTCAGGGTTAGGGTTATGTTTGGCAGCATGCAATGGCCTTGAGTCCTCAGAGCTTGGGTTAGTCTTGTCTTGAGTTGTGTCAGAACCTGCACAGTGAGGTAAGTTACATGATCCAGGCTGACGAAGACATAAGTTCAGTGATCGACTGGACTCAAGTGCCTTTTATGCAGCACCCACATATTTATCTTCATGCCGTATGGACTGGAATGTTGATAGCTGTTCTTTTTCACGATCGCAAATTCTGAAAGGCAAATGAAGGCGCCGGGGGTCTGTCGTTCTTTTGTAAACGTGACAGGTACCACTTAAAGCAGGAATGAAAAATTGAAGGAAGTAATTTCGGCTAAATCAGCAGTGACATTCTGTAACTGAAGAAAGACTCTCAGTGCGTACTGTAAAAGTAGTAAAAGATGGTAATAAATAGAAGGCGGTGCTGGACCCACCCAGAGCCGTGCCAAATTTCTTACGGGATGTTTCCAATCGGTGCTCGGCTTCAGCTGTGAACGGGGCTGGACTCGAGACGTGAGGCAAAAGGCAAAAACGTAAATACGCTTGTGGGGACACGATTAAGGGTTTACAAACCCCCAGTGTGTCCCTGTAGACGGAACATAAGTGCTTTGATTTAACCCATCCTCTTCCCACAGTATGGAAGGAAGGATGAAAGGGGAGACAGCAGGCAGATTAAGAGCAGCTGGAGACCCCACACAGCAGAGTATCATGGGGGTCAGGCCTAGCAGCGACGCATTGCATTCTGGGAATATACACCAGCTTCAGGGATTAACAAAATGTCCACACTTCACATGCACATAGACTTTTGGTCATAATTCTAGCTTATACATGTATTCCTACTTGTATGTAAGGTCTTTCTGTGCATACCCATCTCAAACCACATCCAACTGACTTGTGGTTGATCCAGTAAGTGATCCACTGTCATCTATAAACACAAGTAAATCTTCTTTACCATATAACACTGGAGCATTACAGAAGCAGCCATTTTGGATCACTTTGGTATGACGTTTTGGTATTTCTTTGTCCTCACAGTCCTGTCTCCCAAAGTTTTCAGGGGTAATTGTATGCAAAAGCTGGAGGTACCATGAATGGTAAAAAAGTTCAGCTTTAACTTCAGTCCCAATCTGCCATGTCGTCATGCTTTAAGGTCTCTCCCAGCAATTTACTCAATATGGGTATAACTTCCTACCCATACTGTCTACACTGGGAGTCCATTAGCAGGAGAACGAAAATAATATAAATCAGAACAGCATGATCACAAAGGCTGATTAAAGGAGTTATTGTAATGATAGCTACAGGTATAAAGCCATTTCGTGTCGTGTTAATTTCATGCAACATTTAGTTTTAGAAAACATAAACGAATGAGCGGTAGTACGGTTT
Source organism: Ictalurus punctatus (assembly GCF_001660625.3). Taxonomy (NCBI): domain Eukaryota; kingdom Metazoa; phylum Chordata; class Actinopteri; order Siluriformes; family Ictaluridae; genus Ictalurus; species Ictalurus punctatus. Next base: position 20,942,914 of record NC_030433.2, read on the forward strand.
AAATACTTTAACCACCAAATCAATAAACACAATCACATGATCATGGGCGATGCTATAATTCTCGGTTGCAGAAACACACCCTCGTACGTTACTGTAATTGGTGTCTAGACACGACGGCTTTATCACAGAGGAGACGTGTAAAAGAGTTATTACGGACGTCGCTCGTTGGAATTAATCCCATCCAAATAGGGCTTAAGAACTGCAATTTCTAAATACTGATTCTTTCTGCTATAATAGCCATCTACAGATGCACATTACGAATGTGTTGAACTATCAGCTAAGCCAATAGTCTGTATGGAAAATGTTGTATAATGTCGATTTTCGATTGAAATACCACTTGAGACCACTTGTAAACCTGACATTAGTTGGTAAGCAATTAAAAAAGAAAAAACAGATAGTGACCGGATTGACGTTGTAGATCTGACTCCAGCAAAATCAGTGGCATTGATTGAATGGAGGTCGTTTGTATTGTCAGTACAGATCTTTGTCTAACAGGTGTGGCGTTTATCACCTATCATCTGCAGCTGTCGATGTTATTAGCACCCAATAGGACTTTAAGTAGCAGGTGTTGATGTATGTAGTAGCCAATCAAGATTTAGAGGCAGGTGGAAATATCATGTTCGGCCAGAAGAGGTCAGAAAGGTCATCGGCACTGTAAATGTCCCCCACACGGATGTTTAAAAGCATTTTGTTTGTGTTAGTTGTGACCAAGACAAGCTATTTGACCTCTAGCTGGTCAACTTTAAACCACGTGCAGATAAACTAAAACTATCTTTAACTAATTGAATAAGTTAAGGTCTATTGTTTTGCAGGTAGTTCTGTGTGATTTGTCATTGAATAGAGGCCTTTATTTGAAATGTTTTTTTTTTTTTCTTCATTTCTCATTACGCAGTCACCTTTACGTCTTGTGTGATCTGTGAGAGAAATAGCACAGCTCTCTCTCCTTCCCCACATTCCTCAAACCTCATTTGCATTAACTCCTGACAGCAAGAGATTACATTACCTGCTGCACAAAGACAGGGTGGGCAGTAAAGGCGCCGGTCTTCCTGCTCCTTTTTAAGCACTAATAGGCTTTCTTTTATGGAAAGGACAAATTGAGAAACATGGCCCATGGCTGACAGGGCGGTGGATACAGTGTGGTAGTACTGTCCGTATAGATGGCTAGGAAATGAAATGAATGCTGATTACGTTTTCCTTGGAGGCCTGTGTGCACGCACAGGCATTTAAAACAGACCTGGGACATGTACAGAGCTTGTGACATCAGCAGCTCTGCTTAGGCAGGTAATGGCTCAGAGGAGACAGAGTTCTCGAGAATCAAAGTGCATTTCCAAGTGGTTTGTTTTCTACCACTTCGCCATTTATGATACAACACAACACATTAGCAAGCCAGAAAAAGGGATCCTAGTTGAGGATAGTATAGTTCTGATAATCTAGTTTTTTTTCCCCCTCTTCAGTAGTTGCTAATGACACTTTCACAATGCTTATTGATTCTTGAATAACATTTCGACCGTTTGCAATATTAGCATCACGTTTAGAAATACAAGTGTGGCTTTGCTTGTCTTTGAAGTGTTGCTTTCTGTACCTTAATTATGTAGCATTCACCTGGAAAAGTAAATATAGAGTGCATTTATAGCTAATTTAAGGTACTATCTTGGTGCTTAATACATAATTCTTTCTTTCTTTCTTTCGTTCTTTAGTAAGCACCTTATCCCTTATCATACGACAGCTACCTACCAGGAAGGGTAAAGGCTAGCTCATGATTCCTCAAGCACACATGTAGCCAGCCATCCATAAAACACTTGAAACAAAGTGCCGTCTACCCTCTTCCTTATACATGAACTCACAAATGCCCATGATTGGCTAGTGTTGCTGTGATAGACAGGGGAGAGAGTATACTATCCCTCCCACCCAGACAGTAGGACAATTTCGCTGTCTTGAACTCCCTACCATGGAGTATATATATATATATATATATATATATATATAAGTCTTTCTTGACATCAGGCTACTACTATGCACCAACATGTCTGTCAGCCAATCAGAAAAAAAACTACCAAGCAAGTGATCCAATCAGGGCACTGGATGTTGGAGTGTAGCAGCTAGCTTACGCTTGTATACATGCAGCGCATGAGATATACAATGGCATTTAGAAAGTGAGGTCAGGTGTTCCCCTTCAGAATAATGACTCCAGCTAGCAGAGATCCTAGACTATGCTAAATTACAAGACAGAAGTACTATTCAGACAGGATTCGTTTTCCAGACGTCGGTCTGTTATATAATGTTTGTGGAGGATGTCTGTTGTAATTAGGATTCTCACAGGATAAGCGATCTCTGTATAAATTCCGTCCTACATACACTTCATTGTAATACAAACTGATTTTCTTGTGTTTATTATAAGCTCTTGTTGGGTTTTCGGTGAGGGGGGGGTCGGAGGGTTGTATGGTTGGGTGGGGTGGGGTGGGGTGGGGGGGGGGTGTCACATGACCATAACTTGCTGTGCCTGTGCTCTAAACATCCCTAAAAACCACCCGAAGCATCACTTCTCAGACATGCCCTTTTAAAATGTCGTCTATATTATTTATCGTTCTGCATTTTGTTCTGTGAACTCAGGTTCATTTCGGTTTCAGCGGGAAACCATAGAAAACCGCATGCACTTCCTAGAGTGTGTTTATATTGAAGAAAGAAGAAGAAGAAGTAAAAAAAAAAACCTCTTTTTCCCACAGGATATAATGGAATCTTGATCAATTTGTTAATTTAGACTGGAGGGATTTTACCTCTGAGTTTTTTCGCCGCTCATATTCTAGTCCATGCAGTCCATGAAATTTACTGACATAATTTGAGTGATATTACTGACATGATGGATGGGAATAAAATCCCAGAGATACTCCTGTAATAATTACGTTACCCCGCCTCCCCATGTAACACTAATCCAGTCCAAATTCAGCTTAACTAGCCAGCTGATACAGGAAGAAAAAACAGTTTCGCCTCATAGTGAATGAGCTGAAGTGTCAAAGGTTGGGAAATGGTACAGCCTGCTGTAGGGGTGTTCAAAACTGTGATTTGGCTTTTCTGACATGGCTAAAGAAACATCCATCCATTTTCTGTAACGCTTATCCTACACTGGCTCGCAGCGGGCCTTTTTTAATTCATAAACAATTTAATTGTCCGTGTTACCTATTCAAATAGTTTCGTCCTGTGTGTTCTCGTTAGTTTCCATGACAATAATACTCTTCACGTCTGTTATTCTTTTTCTTTCACACACTATTTTCGTTGCTTTATGATCACATGCTCATGAGTTAGACAAGCCTAGGTGGCCACATTTTTGAAGCCTGGGTTTTATATGGTTCAATATTTTACAGTAAACAGAAGTGCTCTGACTTCACATGTGGCATGCATTCAGCGAGTCTAGTAGTAAACATCTTAATTGTTTCCACAGCCTCGACAGTCGCTGAGAACGGGAGAAAGACCTGCCTGAGGCTAAAAGTTTTCGTCAGACCAGCAAGTAAGTTTTACGAGTTCCTGGTGGGCTTCATTTAGCGCTGTTTTATCTGTGAGTAGTTTATCAAGACTGGGATAAGAGCGGTGAAACAATGACATCATCACAATGACTTGTCCCAATAGCAGCCTGTTTTATGTTCCTCTCACAGACAACTGCGTGAAAACCGTCAGCGTACACGACCGGGTCTTTGACGTCAATGACAGTAACTCAATAGAGCCGAGAGGTTTGTATGTTCAGCTACTTTCCCTTTGGATGGTTTTGTGATCCATTTTCCCAAATAAAAAAAAATCCCCATCTCCTTTCAGACGATACGAGCCACGAATCGGCCGAGCCGTCCCGAGGGGATGTGAATTCTGCCGGACGTGTACGTCTGGCTGGACTCCCGCTAGCTTCAGTCCTGATCATCCTCATCTCTCGCATCTCATTATAGCGGCCTACGTGTGTGTGGGTGCAGTAACAGGTCCCAATCTTTACGCAGAGGAGGACTCTTTAAAGAGCACTTTTTTTTAAAAAAAAAAAAAGGTAGACATCAGAGGTCCTCATTATTTCCACTGAGATTCAAAACGTGTTCCTTTAATGAGAAGACGCCAGAACTCCCGTCGATGAGAGGGGGAATCTTCTCATCTGGGATGCATTACAAGATGGATTTTGGTGGATATCGGACCACAACCCAGATACTTGTATATGCATACACACAACTTCTTTCGTCAAGCATTGACTCACCTTAAAAACGGAAGGTGGAAAAGACATATATACTCATTTGTTGTTGGTTTTTTTTTCTGTTTTTTTTTTTTTTTGGACATTATTTCAATAAAAGCAATGGCAGACTCCCATCGACATGTTTATGAGCCAGGTGTCTGATCTATGGAAACGTGGGAACATTTTGGACACAACTATGTACAGGACTGATGGAGAACTGGTTTCAGAGTGTTCCTTGTATCAAAAAAAAAAAAAAAAAGAGAGAACGAGATCATTTTTAACGGGGCGAGTCTTTACCTGAGGACTTTGTTGTTTTTAAGGAGTTTTCTTATATAAAAAAGAAATAAGCACTCGTCTGTTTTGTACATTGTGTACAGTTTAAAAAGCAGAATACAAAGTGGAGACTGTATTCTTGAAGTGAATAAGTGCTCAAGTGTAGTAGCAACAGTGGTATTTTGTTATAGAGTTTGGAGCCTCACTGATCAGTTGTTTAAGTGAATATACTTATTTGTTTGACAGAAAGCATTTTCCCCCCCTATTTATTACTCATTATTTCACACACATTAAATAGTGAGGACCCTGCGTTCACGCTAGCAATTGACGGATCCCTGGTGTCAGTGTGGGCGTGGCCTGTCCAGTTTGGTCCATGATCCATGATCCATCCATCTATACCGCTTATCCTACTGGGTCAGCGGGAATGGGGAACATCAGGCACATGGCTTGGTACATCCTGGACAGGGTGTCAATCCATCGCTGGGCACATTCACACACCCATTCATACACTATAGACACTTTGGACATGCCAATCAGACTACTGTCTTTGGACTGGCGGAGGAAACCCCCGCAGCACGGGGAGAACATGCGAACTCTGCACACACAGGGGAGCGGCGGGAATCGAACCCCCGACCCTGGAGGTGTGAGGCGAATGTGCTTCGACACAAAGGACTTACTGTTACTATCCCAAAGTTGATCATTTTAGCAGCATATAGCAGCATGTATTTTTACTCCCTTATACCACAGCGATTTGCCAACTAGACTACATTAAAGAACAACACTTTGTACTTTTTTATCCATTTATTGTTGCGGAACATCCGCAAAGTTAATTCCTGTAATCGCTTACGTTGCAGCAGCTATAAACAGTTGTTCCAACAGCCTCACCAGTTAATAATAAATTTTAAAAAAACGCAGCTTGTCATGTTACCGAGAAACCACAAAGCATAAACTCCTCTGTCGCAAAGAGTTTCCTGTGTCGGAAAGCTTCACTATATCAGCAATTACACATATTTTTGTGTTTTTGTTTTTTTTTTTTTTTTAAATCTGATTATGTTGATTGTCCACCATACAAGTCCCTGTGAATGAGCTGTTACTGTAGAAATGATACCGTATTAAAACAAGTGCATTCATGTAAATGTGTGATTTGTAGCTGTACTACCGTCGGAGCTAACAATGTATAAAAGATTAATCACCACATCTGACCAATTAGAACCCAAACCTCAAGAGCGCGGTGGTACGAGCTCCAATAAGAAATGGTACTAGTCAAAATGTTTACAGGCTGTTAACATCACTTCTGTTTAAATTGTAGTACATTTTTGCCTGAATAGAAAGGAATTGAAGTTGTGAATACAGAGGTATTTGAGAATGATCGGTCCAAGGAATTTACTTCACTTGCCTTATATATGAAATCACATCATATTGAATATTGAAGTTTGCTTGTGACCTTTTTTTTTTTTGTCTTGCTAGTGTGAACACAAGGTAATGAGATACATATAAAAAAAATATTATTATTATTATTATTATTATTATTATTATTATTATTATTATTATTATTATATATAGTTTTTTTTTTTAAAAAAAACCTCGGTTTTGTAACCATAATCCGAGTTAGAAATTAGGATAGGTTAAGCCATTTGATTCGGGTCCGATTTTTAAGGCGAGCGGAACATTTACTAATTGATTGATTTACAATTTATTGGCTTAAGTGTCATCCTAAAGCCTATGATGGGAATATCACGACCATTTAATATGCTCTCATTATCACCTATTGCGAACAAAACCATAAAACATAACACAATGCATAATCGGTGCATAGCTGACAGCATCAGGGAATTTTCAAACATCTCGAGTAAGTGTATAGATCACTGTTACACATCTTTCCGCTTCTTCAGACGTAAATACGATACGCGCATGGTGAGGTGATGCTGACAAAGCAGTGCGCTGTAGCCGTCCCTGGTGGCAGCTGGAAGCCTGGCGTGATTTAATAGACTGTTTGAAGTCGTCCAGGGTGACAGGAATGTGGGACACATACTGCAGCCTCGTGTGGGTCATTTGTGGAATTAAAAATCGACTGGTGCATCAGACCATACCGGTGTCCGGTTCAGTGGTAGGCTAGCGTTACTGACATGAACTCGGACAAGTGGGGGAGGGCGACAAGAGTCTTTGCTGCGATCAATAGTAATGTGGTTTACAGATTGACTAAAATGATAAATATTTGCCTCAGACGCTGTGCTGGTACAGATTTCCAGTTCCAGATTTTGCAGTTTTACTAAATAGTCAGAACTGGAATTTTGATGAAACGTTTTACAGAGAAATTAGTAGTCGTTAATGAATGTTATTCATTAGTAATTAATGAATGAGTTAATACAATCTCATTCCTTTCAGCTTCTAAAGAGCAACTATTTCTAGCTCTGCAGCCTTTTGTCGAATTTTATGTCGAATATAATCAACAAAACTGAGCAAAAACGAACGATTAAAACGGCGGGAAAACGGTGTAAATTTCATTTTTGGTTCACGTTCCTTTAACGGATTTGTTGATTGGAGATGTATGCAGTGCGCTGCTATAACAAAACTATCATCTTTTTTTTTTTCTTTTTTTTTTTTAACGTAGGAGCATATGGATCCTAATTTTATGGATACCGTGTATCCGTAGGTCGTCTATGTGGTTATATGATATACAGTGATAATACGAGTGAGACATTTAACATACAGAAAAACAAAAAAAAAAAAGAAAGAAAAAGATGCCACAGTGTTCATGTTCATTTCTTTTATATGTGACACTAATGATTTTCCTGTGCATGACTTAAGTGGTGTTCTGGAGCTTGGATCAACATAAAAGTAACACAAGTGGGCGGTTTGTAGTTTCATGCAGTCGGATATGAATCTTGAAGCAGAACAAAGGCCAGATGGTTAACATGAGACCGTATTTAGCACATTCGTTCATTTTCAGGAACTGCTTTAACATGGTCATGGTGGTGTAAATGACTAATTTGTTAATATTTTGGGAAATGTTGTCACTACAGTTGTTAGAAAACATTGCACAAACCAAAATATTAACCATGTGGTCAATACGTTTTTACAGTAACCCCTGTTTTCCCTGCTCAAACGCACACTTCAACTCAGGGGCTCAGGAAGAGGGTGTGTTCGAGCAGGAAAACGAGAGTAAGGAATGTAAATCTGGACCACTTGATTGGTCATTGAGGGTTTAAGGGGTTCATTATGAATTAGCTGAAAGAAGCAGTGCGACTCCAAAACATCTGGAAAGTCCTTGTATCTGCAACATTGCAAAGTCATTTATAACACAACTAGTGCAAGCATTTGTTCCATGTTAACTGTAACTTGCAGCTTTGTCACTTTGTTTCTGTATAATGGAAGTGCTTGTTAAAGGGGTAAAGAAATGACAGTGGTCATGATGGTCATGATGGTCATGATGGTCTCGTCTGTTTTAACTATAGCCAAGCATGAGTCATTGCACCCATTATTGTTTCGAATTGTTGCATTTCCCCTTAGCACTGTGACATGATCACGTATGTAGTTCCGCACTCGCCCTTTTGTAGACTTGGACCGTCTTGGAGAAGTTTGTCTCGGTCCCTCCGCACGCCCCTGCGTCGGTCACCTTCACCTGATGCTTGAGACCTTTCTGCTTTATGTTACACACATTTTTATATCCACAAATGCCATTGTTTGTAAATACACTTGTCAGAGCAGCTAAAACTAATTAAAAAAAAAAAAAAAGATTAAATAAATCTGTCGTTGTTGTAAATGTGTCTCTGTTGTGTTGTCTCTGAATTACAAACCACACACTTGAAAAAAATAGGGCCTTCTAAGACTTTAAATGGTTTTTTTTGTGTGTGTGTTTTGGGGCCAAAATCACACCTGAATACTGCGGCCGATGAATTTCTTCATACAGGAAGCGTCTTGAAGCTGGTATTACAAACAAAGACTTCTCCACTAAGTATTAAATAAATTTCACTTAGCGTGTTGAATACTTTTTTCCCGTGTCATTCCACTTTATCACACATAACTTTGTTTTATGGACTTTAAAGTTATGAATTCTTTATATTTCTTGGATTTCTTGAGTTCATACTGATGTCTGGTGAAAATTTCATGTGAATAGCCTCATTGGAAATATATTTACTGAAAAAAACGTTGACGTGTACAATACTTATTTCCCCCCCACTGTATGTAGCTATAGAAACATCCATGGGCTGGTTTAACATAGGAAATCAGATAAAAAAAAAACAAAAAAAAACAAAAGATAGTCATATAAATTAGGATATGTTCGCTAACTAAAATCGCATAGATTAATAAAAAAAAAACATAAATAGCATCTGAAAAGATGGTGGGTTCCGCTGTTGTTTCAGCCCACTGTCCATTCACTGGATTTTTTTCACAATCGCTTTTTCACCCTGCTTACAAATGTCAGTGCCTCACAGACTGGTCACAGGTCTTGTGTTGTTGTTTTTTTCGAAGGTCACTGCAATATTTGAGAAGAAAGCGAACGGAGAGCACAGGGACTGCACATGGGCCGTTAATCCTCAGCTCATCCTTCCCACCGCAGTAGGAGAGGTTTTATGAAGGCTCAGGTCATGGATTATCCTAGTCTAGCCAGATGCCGTATCACATATCCAGATTAGATTCAAGTGAAGGTTTTCATCTGCATCTTTAATAGGCAGGGCCGAAGTGGATGCCGATGTGACACATCGTTTCTCTCCTTATTGCGCCGTGTATTGACTGAGCCTCCGCTGTCTAGATCCTGACTCCATTTGTAATTCACATCAAACACCGAGTCAAGGCTGTGTGTTTGGAAGCAATGTGTGTTTCTCTGTAATTACTGCTATGTTATGATGAACGGTGTCAGGAGTGTAAAGCGGGAGAGGCGCAGGTTTGCAGGTTTGAGTGACATCGGCTGGGTTGGTGATACGGCGCACACATACAGTTTCTCTTCACTCGTTTAATGAGGTTAGTAATTGCGCCATTATGTCGACATTCATATTCTCAAATTAGTGGGATTTGTTTTAAGTAAGCGAAAGAGGAAGCTGATTAACCCAACACTGACATATAATTGGGTTATTACAATGCTATGTGGTGCACTCTGTGGTCAATAATAATGGCAGTGACGGGTAATAAAGACAGTTCAAGTGCATAGTCTCATTTAAATAAAAAAAAGAGAGAGAGAGATCTATCTGTAGCAATTTTACAGCTCTATGCCTAGAGAATTTTAAATTCTGAAAACTGCTGTCCCACAGTCCTCAGTGTCATGCAGTACAAACCCATTACCATTTTTTCCCACACCAAGTACATTCTTTGGTACTCGTTGATGCTGATACTGATACAGAAATGAGTAACATATTACAACATTTTATTTGGCTCTGTTTATGTAGGTTTGTGCTGCTGGGTGCTGAACTTGTTGTGCTTTTTATGTTTAAGGTGTTATGACTCTTTTTTTCAACCGTCTTTGGTGCCGTGTTGCCTTCAGGCAACATGAACAATTTTAGCTTGCTGCAACAAAAATCAACAAATCTTTTCGACCTCATGCTTCATCAACAACGAAGGACCCAATACTACACAATAGCAATGCAAATATTGGCCATATGATCCACTGGTAGCCAATTTGAGTCTTTCAGAAGATGCGCACATGTTCCGCGGCGTCGTGTTTTCTCTAGTAAGAACTGACCCTTTAAACAATGTTCCAGTCGTTCTTCATCAAATTAAATAGTTGAACCATGTTTACTGGTAGGTCAAGATACTAATAATTGAACTAATTAGCTAGCTACTAATTAACTAGTACTGCATTTGTAAGGAATACAGTTAGAATGGTCTGAATGTTCTTTTTTTTCAGATATTATATGAGACTTCTAGTACATTATTTTGTTATAAGATAAATCCTTCTTTCTGCTGAACTTCAAAAAAAAGTAGAAAGCAGAGATAGCGTTGCCAGTGAAGGATAGTGAGGATGAAATTGCATTTAGTGATGATGAGAAACCCTACATGGACGAAGTGAGAGAGAGAGGATGATAACGACGATGAGGATGGAAGTACAGTGATGGTATCAAATCTAAAGGAAGAAAGGAGAGTGAGGATGATGATGATGATGATGATGATGATGATGAAGGTAGAATGGCAGGCATGATTAACATAGGATGATTAAACAATGCATCAGTATTACATTTTATTTTCTAGGTATCACGTCTTGCTCCACGTGCATGTTTAAGTTACTGGATATGGAGATTGATTTCTTTTTTTTTTCTATGAAAACATCCATTGTTTCAGTGTCTCAGCATGATGGTACAATGCTGCCTCGAGGCAACAATCTCCAAACTCAGTCAAAATGAAAAATAGTTTGAAAATAAATATTGATCATGTTTAAGTATTCAACTTCAATAAAAAAAAATAACAGTATTTAGTGGTTGGCACGTTTGCCTCGCACCTCCATGGCTGGGGGTTTGTTTCCCACCTCTTCCCTGTGTGCATGGAGTTTGCATGTTCTCCTCGTGCTTCGGGGTTCCCTCCAGGTACTCCGGTTTCCTCCCACCTTTCAAAGACACGCGTTGTGAACTGATTGGCATCTCTAAATTGCCCGTAGTGTGTGAACGTATGTGTTGTTGTGCCCTGCGATGGGTTGGCACCTCATCCAGTGTGTGCCCCTGGGAAAGGCTCCATGCAGGCTCCTGGAGAGCTTGTGTAGGATAAGCGGTAGAGAAAATGTATGTATGGTATCATAATACTTACCATAGAGCGTTAAATGGTATGTTTATTATTATAGAGTGTGATGGCAGCTGACTTGAGAGCTCAGAGCAGTATCAGTGAGCATGGTGATTAAAAATGGGCACAAGGTGTCGTGAATTGCACCTTGACTTACAAGCAAAGTATAGACAGTATAGTGTGTGTCTTAGTCTCAGTATCTCTACATGCTCGAATCACTGCTCCAGGATTGCCAATACCTTTGTGTGCATGCTCCAGTCACTCATTTTTAACGACCAAGCTTGCTGATACTGCAATTTGTGTTCAGGTCAGCCATCCTCACACTCTTTATTAAATATGCTGGTTAAACCCCATATCATGGTTTCTATGCATCCGGTTACTTATATTGTAGGAACAAGCCATAGTGCCTCCTCTTGATATTTTCACAAAGCGCAGTTCGTACACTGCTTTTCTTTGATCATCAATCATGAAAATTGCTCTCATTTCCTGTTGTACCTTCATTAGCAAAACAACAGAACGCTAAGCATACATCGCATAGTATCATATGATATCGAATGTTGGTGTCCGAGCGTTTTTTTATGAGAACGAGAAACTGAGCGTTGTGTCTGAACAATACCTATACCAGTATCGGTATTAATACATCCCTAATTAAAATATTTGAAAATAAATAAATAAATCATGTCAAATTATAAACATAATGCTGATCATTGCACATGTAGTGCAAAAAAAGATACCACTGCAAAATTAAGCGTTGAAGTGCAATAGATAAGTCTGAGACCCTTTTTGGCTGTTTATCTGATGTAGTTCGATTCTCATTGGGAGTAAACTGATGTTCCACCAAAAATGAGATTTACTGTTCTGGGGTACTGGGATATGGGAGGCTTCTGTCTTCACTATGAGCAGCCATAAACATGGCGATTACTTCTGGTTATTTCAACTCACATAAGTACAACATAAGACATTCAGTGTACTTTATGAACAGAAGGATAGTTGGACTGAAGAGTTAGTTTTTTCCTTTTCAGTGCTAACGATGAGTGAATTCGTGCCTACGTCTTATACCCGTTAATTCAATTTCCGTAAGCGCATTAAACTAGGCAGGATCAAGGAATTAAACATATGGAGCCTGTCTTGAGAAAACACAACGCAGGAAAACACAGTGTACCGTGTACATATATTCACACCTAGGGGCGATTTGGTGTAGCCACTCCACATACCTGCATGTTTTTGGGAGAAAATAAGAGAACCTGGTGGAAACCAACACGGACATGGAGAGAACATGTAACGCAAAGTAACTACGCCACTGTGCCTCCCGTCTTACGTCCAGCTTTAAAAGAAATGAAACACTAACCAAACAACTGTTCGTGGCTGACCTTAATGCTGAGGTCATGTAAGCACTCTGAGGTGAGACGTAGAACATTTAGAGTTTGAATAATCATGAACGTAGCATTAGAAAGCAGCAGGAGCTGATAGGTGTATAGTTGATTGTCATCGTTGTGGTAGTGGTCTGAAAATGAATGAACAGAATGTGCAGAAGTAGTTCCAGCTGCTCAGAGAAGCAGTAGATGAACTTAAAAAGTCCAGAGTATGAGGTAGGATGGTTATTAGGTCTGATAAGAACCCCGTGTGAAGACTAGGATTCTGTTCAGGCAGTGGGTCAGCCCTGTCTGCACGTCATCTACCACTAGCATCATCTAAACAGATCCCAGACATGTCGGAAGTCCATCACAAGATGTTAGGCTGCATATGGTTTTCCAGGCATCACAAGACAAAGCCCTCCAGCATCCATCCGTCCTGTCGCTACACCAATAGAAGCTGACACGAGCCTGTTTTGTCCCCAAGGCAGACACATAGAGTGTAAAAAAAATTTTAAAAAAAATGACACTCATTTCTGCTAGGGTTAGACAGATTCAGGAGACAGTGGGAACATCTCAAGATGTATCGCCTTGAGCTTTCCCCCAGTCGCAGAGTCAGGTGTGGAGAAATCAAAGACGTTAATCCTGAACCTGAAACGTGGCACCGGCTTTGTCCAAATACGTGTCAGCTGTGTGAAACATATGGATCAGAACTTCATCTACACCTGTGTGTGCCCGGTAGGTAAGCTACAGGGGGTCCATATGGTCTGTCATCATGGGTGGAGACTGTTTCAGGATTAGCCTCTCAAAGGTCTTTATGAGGTGTGAAGTGAAAAACTATTCAAAAAAAAAAAAAGTTGAGCAACCTACTGAGTAAACATATGCTGTAAAACACAATCCCTGTGGCAGAGATTCTTGTTTACTTCAAGCCATGTGGACAAATTTAAACCAGATTTCACAGCAGAAGCAGGTCTGTAGCATGAAAAAAAAGAAAAAACAAGAAAAGAAACCTTATATACCAAACAAATGCTTACAGGATTAGCAGTTATCAAATTGTTTAAGACTACAAATCCTATTTATGCTAGTTTTAATCAGAATCATATCACAGTACTGTCGAAGTTTAGATTCTATAACAGCAGCTACAAATCACAGGTTATATATTAGTGCACGTGTAATATGTTTTGGTTTTTAGAATAACAGCTCACTCACGGGGGATTTCTATGGCGGACACAGAAACTGATTTGAAACAATGTCCAATTTACAGTGTAAGTTAATGTAGCGAGAGTTTCTTGGAAAGACACTCGTGCAGTCAGAGGTGAAGCTATAATTGTAAGTTTTTCCGACACTGGAAAGGAGATTACGCTTCGTGGGTCCTTGATAAGACGTTGCAGTTTATAACATGTTTATAATGTGAGTGATAACAAGAACTAACTTGTTTTGTGGACATTCCACAAAAATGGATAAAACGTTCATATTGTTCTTTAATATAGAAAAATTGTAGTCATTGGCAAATTGATGTGGTATAAATAATACCCTTAATAAAATAAGATAAATAAAACCCTTAGGGACGTGGTGTTATAGGAAAATAATCAACGGGTGTGGTAACAGTAACTTTTGGCACTAGAAAAGTAGAACTGTGGGGTTTTTTTTTCCCCATCAGCCACCAATGGTTCAAAGGTTCCTCATAATTGATTATTGATAACTGCTCACTATTGCTACTTGGAGAAATGTAAGACTCAATAATAAACTGCTTAAGACTCAGTAATTAAAGCTTAGAGATTGAACGAATTCCTTCTACAATATTTACTGAGTAATTAACTAGTAGCTATTAGTAGGTAATAGGAATTATATATGTGTCAATGATGAACTACACTGTAAAACCGGATAAGTTCCTTTAACTCAAAAGATTTGAGGAAACTAATTACCATGCATAGCTACCTATGAGCTGTTGAACAGAACTGTAAAGTGTAACAATCTTTAGTATTACAAAGGTTTTTGAACATTTGAAATGGCCAGTGATATGAATCAATATTTATCCTGATTCATTGTATATGCAGTATAGTGTGTAAAATCTGTCACTGGAAAAGTACAGTTATAACTTTGAACTTGTTCATATTGATGTTCTTATAACTTTCATATCTTGATCATAAGGCAACCTGAGCTGCTCGAGAATGGATATATGGAAGAGGGAATTAAAAGCAGTCGATTTATTCAGCAGATGATATCTTTTAATTTTTCTTTTTTAGTACCCTCTAGTCCTTCAACCTGGTGAAAAAAGAATGATCATATTGTAAGCATGGGGAGTATGATGTTTCTCAGCTGCTGCTAAAAAGCCTGCCAAATGCTTCAAAAGGCCAAATTCAGGACTTGTTTCAGAAATGGAACACTATTCAGTTTTTATGCGGCCCATCTGCAACTCTATTCAGCGATCTAAAAATACTCAGACGCTACAGCAGAGAGGAATAATTTCTCTTTTCAACCCGGGAAAGCCTGAGGCTGGCTGATATTTCCGCGGCCAGAGAACAAACTGTACGCACCATGACTGCGTTCACCTTAAATGGGCAAATGAGACGTCGACCCACATACAAAAACAACAGCAAAAACGTAGCAAATATGTTTTGACTGTTTTGCATAAAATGTGTGTGTATATATATATATATATATATATATATATATAAATGTGCCGTCTCAGAAGTTAATCAGCTCACTAATTGTTAGGAATCTATTACGAGACTTGTGCTCAGACACCTTAATGAGATTTGTGATGACACACCATAAGCAAGAACATTGTGAGACGAGTTATTATTAATAATATTATTTCTATAGCATTTTTAAATTAAAGACCAAAAACAAAGAAAGGACCAGAAAAAAGCTAATTAGAAGCCAAGTTAAACTATCAATCCATCCATCTTTAGTAGCCTTTATCTTGGTCAGGGTCGGAGTGGATCCGGAGCCAATCCTGGGACACTCCTGTGCCAATCCTGTGCACAAGGCAGGAGAATTCACCTCGGATGGGATGCCAGTCCATCTCAGGGCACCATGCATTCAGACATTCACAATTAGAGACAATTCAGTGTAGACATTCTGCTTATTTGCATGTCTTTTTTGAGAGGTGGAAGGAAACTGGAGAACCCAGAGGAACGCCATGGGAACTGAGAGTAACTGAGGGACCCTGGAGCTGTGGGATGGCAATGCCACCCCACTTTGCCACGTGTGCCGCCCACCAAGTTAAACTATTACATGTTTAATCTGAATTCAAAAGCAGAATCAGTTCACTCTTAATATATATATATATATATATATATATATATATATATATATATATATATATATTCTGTGTAAAGGAAGATTGTACACAATAAAAACTGTCACAAGAAAATGATCCAGTTCGGGGTGGTAACATTTGGGGTGGTGCATTACATCACACCACCCTGCTGATGATTATTTGACTATAACAGCACAATACAGCATGTTTTATTCCTTAGTTTTTACATGATGCTTTATTAATAGTTCATGTTAACGAATGCAGTAAATGTAGTTATTAAAGGGAATCTTAATGTAGAGTCTTACTGGTTCCAATTTTATTTTATATTTTATAACATATTTAATATTTGAGATCAGTATGTGAGGATTACAGCTAGCTACTGTATAAGCTTCCACGTTATTAGCTTCAGAGATCAGTGCAAATGTAGAAAAAAAACAAGCATTTAAGATTATGAGCACATAGTGTACATTTGATTTTTGCCCAGACTATTTCTTTACATCTCACCGACATCTGAGACACCCTGTATCTTCACTGTTATTTCAATGGGCATGCTTTGTTTCTGGAAACATAAACATTGTATTAATTGTAAAAACATTCATTCTGTCAATGATGAGAGAAGCTGTGGATGGGGGTGGGGTGGGGACGGGGGTATGGGGGCGCTAGAGGAAACTGCTCTGAGACTGTTTGGCATGTGGCCCAGTAAGACGCAATCTCTCAGGAGCACCTGGCTGATCACACTCACATCCCGCTAGGCCACAGTTCACAGACAGGACAGCTCAATTACAGCGCTAAGCACAGATTACACCTTGCAATAACCATACGGACAGAACAGTGCATTATTCATGGCAGGAAACACGGCATCTGTGTGCTTTCAGGGCATAAGTCAACTTATATTTTTTTTTTTATATTGAAAGGTACTATATACACACACACAGTGCCCTCTACTAATATTGGCACCCTTGGTAAATATGAGCAAGGAAAGCTGTGAAAAATTGTCTTTATTGTTTAACGTTTTGATCTTTTGTTCAACAAATTCACAAAAATACTCTGCTCTCATGGATATCAAACAATCGCAAACACAACACAGGTTTACCAAAAAATATATCTTTGTTAAACATAGGTGTGCAACAATTATTGGCACCCAGTCCATGATGCCATGAATCCTAACAAAACGTCCAGGTCCTCTGGCAGAAAAACAGTCCCAAAACATTAAAGAGCCACCACCATATTTAACCGTGGGCATGAGGTACTTTTCCATATGGCTACCTCTCTGTGTGAGCCAAAACCACCTCTGGTGTTTATTATGAAAAAGCTCTATTTTGGTTTCATCTGACCATAGAACCCGATCCCATTTGAAGTTCTGGTAGTGACTGCAAACTGAAGACTCTCTTTCTCTCTCTCTCTCTCTCTCTCTCTCTCTCTATTTATATATATATATATATATATATATATATATATATATATATATATATATATATATATATATATATATATAATTTAATTAAATTTTTGACGACTCCTTCATGCAATATTCTTTCAGTTGCAAGATGTTTGAAGGTTTTCTAGCACATACTGCCCATTTCAGCATTTCAATGGGACTCAAATCTGGGCTTTGACTGGACCACTCCATAACCCTCCATTTCTTCTTTTTGAACCATTTGCTAGTGTGCTTATGATCATTATCCATGTTGAAAGGTCCACTCTCAGTTCAATTTCAACTTTCAGACAGATGGCCTCACATTCTCTTCAAGCACTCTTTGATATGATGCAGAATTCATAGCTGCATAGATGCAGAATTCAAGTTGTCTGGTCCCCGGAGGCAGCAAAGCAACCCCAAACCATAATATTTCCACCACCGTGCTTCACAGTTGGTATGAGGTGATTCTCCTGAAAAGTTGTCTTTGGTGTGCGCCAAACATGTCTGTTGTTACTGTGGACAAACAACTCTATCTTTGAATCTTTGCTCAGTCTGTCCAGAACACATTATTCCAAAAGGCCTGGTTTTTCCTGGCACGCCTCCCATGCAGGTCAAATCTGTGCAATCTCTTTCTGATTGTAAACACATGCACTTTGACACCGACAGCTGCAAGACTTACTAGCAGATCCTGTGATGAAATTATGGGGTTCTTGGAAACTTCTTTTTGCATCAGCCAGTCTGCTCTTGAGCTGAATTTGCTGGGACGGAAAGTGCTAGACAAATTGGCAGTCGTTTGAAACCTGCGCCATTTGAAAATTATTTTCCTTACAGCGGAATGATCTATTTCAAATCATTTGAAATAGATCTTTAAATCTTTTTAAATTCCTTGCCAGACTCATAGGCATACACAACCTTTTTTTCTGAAGGTCGTATAGAACTCTTTGATCTTGGCATGATGACACCACACACCTTAATAGCAAAGGGAACACCAGACATTAGATATGAGAGGGGTATAAATAAGACAATAATTCCACCTGCACTCCCTAAGCAGGTTCTAATCACTGGCACCCAATCTTGATCATCTGATTCTACTTTTATGGAATTGAAGGTGTGATAAATGTAGGGGTGTAACACCTTTATAGAGTGTAACACCTTTATTAATAGGCACTATTTGAAAAAGGATCAAATGTTTGCTTATCCAAATATGTAAAAAAATAAATAAATAAATAAATAATGATAATAATAATAATAATAATAATAATAATATTCCATGGGTGTACTTTTTTTTTTTTTTTACACACACACACACACACACACACACATATATATATATATATATATATATATATATATATATATATATATATATATATATATATATATATATATATATATATATATATATGTGTGTGTGTGTGTATCTTAGTCCCACATGGGACACTGATCACATTAAACATAGCACTTTATCAACTGCAAATGTCATAACAGGATTTAATTAGTGCTATAACAGCTTTTTATGGAGGAATTTAAAATCTTTACTGGCTGACTACCTCGGGCTGACTCCATTGTGTGAGGTATAAGCGATATTTTTATGATACTCTCGCCATATGGATTTGGGACTAAATCTAACACATTTTTTTTTGCACTTACCACGAACATAGTTGATCAGCCGAGACATGTTCTGATGTCTGTCTGATGTTTACAAGTTACAAGTCTAATCTCAGTAAGATGCCACCCAAAAATCTTTTCCATAAACATACACCATATACATATCGTGCCCTGTGATGGATTGGCACCCTGTCCAGGGTGTACCCCGCCTTGTGCCCGATGCTCCCTGGGATAGGCTCCAGGTTTCCCCGTGACCCTGAAAAGGATAAAGCGGTATAGATGATGGATGGATAGATATACCATATACATTTGTGTACAGTTTTGACTCCAATTGTCAAATCGTATTCCTGATGTTGTTTTTTTCTGTAATAAAAACAAATAAACACAATTTCTGCAGCACACCATTAAAACATAACAGTTTTATATATATATATATATATATATATATATATATATATATATATATATATATATATATATATATATATATATCAAGCGGAGAAAAATACAAGTAATGCTACCATGCAAGATTTATAATTGCGTTCTAGAGAAGTGAAGTGCGCAGAGTATAGATGTAAGAGTCAGAGTTATTTATTTATTTATTTATTTAAATAATGTGAGGTTGGCATTGTAGGGGTTAGTTAAGTGTTCATGGAAGAGGTGGGTCTTTAGCTGTTTTTTTGTTTGTTTTTTTGTGGAAAAAAAAGGTTGGAAGTTCATTCCACCACTGAGGAACTTTCAGTGTTTATTATTATCTGCAGCAAACTCAGACGCGAGCACCTCTAAATCACTTGTCTATCTCGACTGTAGCCTGATGCTTTCCTTTTATTGACTCACTATTGCAGCACTGGCATCAATGAAGGTGTGTTTTATGTAAATTGTAAATTAGTTAATTGGGGCATGCGTCATGTAAATGAAAGACCAGTGAGCGGGAGATTGTTTCCATTCATCTGAAGTAAGCCCATTAGTTGTGCTTAATACTGATGGGAATTACATCTCTTTCCAGTGAGTCAGATCAATCGATTCTTAACTTGAATTCACTCTCAATTATTATGCCCTGCCAAGCAACTCACATTATTCACTCAATTCTTTTTTTCACTAAATTCCTAGATTCCGGCTGACCTGTGAGTGATTACCGGCGTTACAGAATATGAAATACCGACTTTCATTTATCTGGTTCACAAAAATGGTTGTCCAGAAACGTGAGAACAGTCACCTAAAGTCTCAAGAGGCTCAAACGGTCGATTTGCCTGCGTTTCAGAAATTATACCCGGATTCATTAGTAGATCATTCCATACTTGCATCATCGCATTTTTCTGTGCAATTTTGCTGAATGACTGCCACTGTGTCCTAAAGTACATCAACATGTCTGTGTGACATCAGGGAACAACTGGATGTGGTTTGAAGCAAATATTTCTAGACCTCTCTGTCATTCGCCAAACATGTCTTGGATAAGCGGAAAAATATGTACGTTAGATTTTTCATCGAATCCTTCCTTTAAGGCCAGATCGTTGTTCTGTTTCGAGTCCGAACAATTTGTATTCAGATTTCTTCTCAGAATCGCCTCACTGAACTCACTTGGACATCGAGGTACTTTTGTGGGTGTATACGCTTGCTAGTTAAAAAGAAAATGGCCTTGAGTTTCAATTGTTCATTTTCTGTATTTTCCAATTTCCATTAGGGTCAAAGAGACTCTTCGGGAATTTTTATGTGGCTACTATGACCGTGAATAACTGTGGAGCTTCGAAAGCAGCTTCTTTGTGGTTAAAAGAAATGCATAAACAACATATTTTAGACTGGAAAAAATGAAAAAAAAAGACTGTGTTCGTGACAAAATCCTAAAGAAGAAGATGTCTCTAAATGACTAATGAATATTATGGAGTTTGCAACGTCAAAGTTTCCTGCCTTGTTTTCTGTGTACTATAATATTGAAAGCCAGTCTACAAGAACCTGACACATTTAACCCCAAACAGAAATGCTGCCAATTTCAAGGATGATTTAAAATAGTTATCAAGTCTGCTTTGGCAAGATAAATGCATGCATGTATAATTATGTGTGGACGGGAAAGCTGATGACTTGTGCCAGTGTGGTTTATGGTTTGGTGTTGACCAAGCAGCCAGATGCAATAAGGATGTGGTTTCAGACATGCAGATCTCAGTGTGAGGTTGTTTTTTCCCCCCAAGAGGATTCAAAAACCATCTCTATTGTAAAACTTCCATCTTTTTTTTTTCCCACTGTCTTTGATAGCAGTTAAGATATTTGGTATGGATAATGTTCAGAAATGGCATTGTTAACACTACATTAAGGTATGTTGACTGTTGACTGTCAACATAGAAGAAAGAACGTGGTATAATAACTAGTGTTAAAGTATCCAGAGTTGATTTCGATGTACAATCTTAGAGAACATCCTAATATTTAACTATACTATGTCACATTAGTAGGCTAGCTGTCTAGCTCACTTGCTCGTTTTATCCAGCATCACATCTCTAGAGCCTTAAACTTGCCAAGGTCATTTTGGTGTGAGTCTCATTCTAATACGCATTTTATACATTTCCAGAATGATTTATAATCATTTGGAGAAAACGTTGCTAGCTACGTTATTCCTGAGGCAAAAAAACAAACAAACAAACAAAAAACAGGGTATATTAATATAGCTATAAACTTTCTGTGATGCCATCATCCAACCTGATCCAACTACTAATGCTCTCCTGTCCTCACTTCACAGCAAAGAGAGAGATTGAAAGTGTCTTGAAATAAAAAAAAAAAGTCCCCTTGAAAGTGTCAAAGAATAAAAAAAAAACAATCTATGTAGACCACTGAATCGTATAGAATGTTTTTTTGTAATGCCAAATAAACGAATAAATAAGTTTAATCGTGCGGACATTTCGGCTTGTAGCATTTCCGTGATGTCGGGGATACTTGAAAACTTTAGCTAAAGTTCAGCTGAAGCAGCAGATAAAATTTGCCTGCAAGAAAAGCCTGTAAAGTAAACACAGGTAAAGTGTCCTTCACAGCTACCTTTGTGCATGTTTCAGATAAATCACTTAAAACATCTACATAATGCTTTATATGTACAAAAGCTACACAATCTACAGCACTTTGCAAACAGTATTTTTGCCTTACACGTTACCTTGACATAAATTACTTCAAACATCATATTTTCATTTATGTGTGAATCCAAATGATAAATTAATGCAAGTAAATTATTAATTTAAATGATGTTATGTAAATCATCAGAATGGTCTTAATGTCCTTATGCCATTAGCATGGATGTTAGTTAAGCACATTTTGTGCATTTAATTTAATTCATGCTAAAAAACAAACAAACAAACAAACAAAAAAAAACCTCAACCCTATTACTTTGAACCCTGTTACTCATTTAAGAGCAAAATGCCGAAGGTAACCTTGTTTAAAATGAGATATTGTTGCCTGAGATGAAGATTTAAACACACATTATTGAAAGTTTACATGAATGTTTTCTTAGAATCAATGTTGAAAAAATAGTTCTGTAAATATATATATATTTTTTTTTAAAAATCATTTTAATAATAATTTTTTGAAAAAAGAATACAGAATCAGCTGGGAAGAGTTAACCATTTAACATGCTTCTGAGTTCAAATGTACTGGTTTTTATTTTCCCATAAATCTGTATGTAATGTCATGCTCTCTGAAGGTCTTCCTTATTTAATTGCCAGTGTGTCCATAGTAAGCGGTGTGTCATGGTGGTTCAGCAAGTAGTGTTGAGGCCGTGCAGGTCCAGAGTCCCTGGTTCTATCCTGAGCTCAGTTTACTGTCTGACTGGAGCTCCACATTTTTGTTCTGGGTTCAATTGTTTCCTCCCACCTCCCAAAAACATGCTGGTAGATGGATTGGCTACTCTAAATTTGGCCCTTGGTGTGAACGAGTGAGCGAGTATGTGTATGCATGGTCCTCTGTGATGGCCTGGTGTGCCATCATGAGTGTATTCCTGCCTCACTGCCCAGTGTTCCTGGGATAAGCTCTGGATCTAGTGTGAATCTGATCATGATAAAGTGGTTACTGAAAACGAGTGAGTGAGCGTGTATAGTAGGCTTCATTGTGCACTTATAAAGAAGGCCCATTTACTTTAGCCTTTTGTCACTGCGAGACAGGCCGAGTCCCTAAAAGCCCTAAAGCAGACGTTAAGAAACAGCGTGAATGTAAACAGTTCTGTCTGAGGTATTTTATTCCCCTCCTCCAAGCGCTGCATTTAAACACCCGGCTCAAGTAGCTTCCTCGACCTCGATTTTTCCATATGGCGTCTGGACAAGCTGATCTAAACTCAGGGAGATACATATTTCTGAAATGCGTATTTCTCTTGGCTCTGGTCTTGTCAGCTTGTAATTAGGCACGCGCTCAAATAACAGCGTGTGTCAGAGTTGCATATTGTCTCAGGGATGTGCTGTCTGCCAAGAAGACGGGAGGTGTGAAAAGGAGGAATGACCCTGCTGTCTCTCATTTAGAAGCTGCATCTTACTGAGAGTCGATCGCTCTCACTTTCAGCCGATCACTCACTCACTCGCTCACTCACTCACTCACTCACACACACACAAAGCTCTCTTTCTCTTCAAGCACGGGGTGCCAATATTTAACTTTTATCAGGAACTTTCGAAGACGTTACCTCCATTCGACACTCATCAAGCCTGAGATGTAAACCGTATCCTGTAGAACTCCTCATTCGAATTCTATTAGTGTCTCGAGGACAGAGGATACACGCCTGAGATTTATTCCTTATCGAATAAATATCAATTAGTCAGCAGTTAATCCCAGGAAATGGAGGCAGCGCTATTTGTTGCATGCACATAGGAAATGTTAGGGCGTTATTAATCACGTCACATATTCAACGAGCCAGCTTTGGATTGTTTGGCCATCAGCATTTGGCTTCCTCTCTGAAACATGTGCTCCAAATGAGGCATCTAATGTGTTTCCGTGCTATTCCAAGAGCGCTGTTCTGACGGAGCGTGACCTTCAGATGGGCAATGGTTCATGTATAAGAGTCAGGGGAGAGCGAATAAAGGCAGCATTTCACTCCTAACAATAAACTCAATTCATCAGTGATCACCTAAACCCTTAAAGGTACAGTCTGGACAAAAATGAAATGTATGTATTCGTGCCCATACGTTCCGTTTTGCATGGAATCTTCTGCATAAATATCCACCTTAAACCGCATCCGGATCAAACTGTGGTGTCACACTGGCTTGCTGATGTGATTTAAGACAAAGTGGAACTTCCTGTCATATATATAAGGGATAAT
The DNA here is from genome assembly GCF_001660625.3 of Ictalurus punctatus. Lineage (NCBI taxonomy): Eukaryota > Metazoa > Chordata > Actinopteri > Siluriformes > Ictaluridae > Ictalurus > Ictalurus punctatus. The sequence goes on from NC_030433.2 coordinate 20,967,004, forward strand.
CCACGGCTAGGCGTATATTACATGATTTTAATGCAGGACATGGAGGCAAAGAACCTCCGTGGAGTGCATTAAAACTGTGTAATTAATGCACACCTAGCTGTGAAGTATCCTGCTTATACCATGGTTAAAGCTGTCATTCACGTTTGCAATGCAAAATTGGACTAAAAGGATCAAAATAACTGTTCGTTTCTGTTAGTTAGTATCCGAATCGAGTATTCAGACTGAATATGGTATAAAAATTGAATACCACAGCGCTGTTGGATTCTCCATTCTGATTGGTCGATTAATTTCTGACAGTAGTGCAGAGGCAAGTCGCAGTTTGCTATTATGCGTTTGTTCTAATACGTTATCGTTTCTATAGTAACAGCTCATTCACGGGGACTTGTACACAGGACACTTAATATGTGTTTTAATACCTAAAACAAAAGAACTCATTCTGTACATATGGGCTTTTTCTTTAAACTGAAAGCTCCAGAACCATCACTGTAACCCTCTACATGACTCGTCATCTCTTTACCAGTGATCGTGTAGCCTCGCCATGGCAACTAAGTGAAACGATCACACATTTTCAGAGGTTAAGTTTTGATTCTTCGGCTATGTTCGTCCTCGTTTTGTAGACGACGAAAACTTCATCGCTGACAGATACGTTCCCGCTATCAATTATGATTATGTTCATAACACTCCTGTTTCAGCCTTTGGTTTAGCTTTGCCGGATTGTTTAAAATGAGTGAGCAGCACAAGTTCTCTCAGAACTCTGTAATGACATTTTCACAATCCACACAGTTATGTTACTCACAATCCACACAGTTATGTTATTCAAAACTAACGAGGAAAAAAACAACAAAGTAAACAATAGTAATTTAACAAAAGCACTGCGAAACACACTCTAGAAACACACTCTGCTAGATACCGGAAATTTCTCCCATAGCAATTTTTCCAGCATTGGATAACGACGGAAATATCTGTTTTTTTTCCATGCCATGACACTGCCCCCTAGTGGTCGGGAGCACATCCGTTGTGTTTTCACTACCTATAATCGATGTGATATTTATTTAATTGTAATTTATTCGACTCTTTTGTCTTTTCCATTTTTGTTTTAAATCACGTGATTTGACTTTATTGTTTTCTTCAAAAAGATTCCTTTTTGAGCGAGAGGACCGTTGAGACTCTGTTAGCGTTATTAGCTGCGTCAATCAATAAAATCACATAAAAAGAGAAGATACAAACTCAAGCATTCCTTTTTTTATGATTTAATTTCTCTTGTACAGTTTTATTGCTCCTTGTTTTATTTATTAATCCTTTGTGATGCTGATTTAAGACCACTATATAAAAAAAATAAACTTGATGAGATGTCCTTCACTTCCTTCACTTGTTAGTGCAAACCTAAAGCAGCAGGTTTCAGACACTAACCATGACTTGGCTGCTAGTCTAAGAACATTTGGCGTAGGTTTGCCAAGCTATTCTTTTAAATGAGCTTAAAACACACATTTAGTTCTGCGAAAGCTTCTTGATGAGGTCCTTAAGATGCAGATTTTGAGGATTTGTAATACAGGTTTAATTACGTGGTCAGTTGATTTTATGAGCGGTATGAGATGAGGTAATGCGATGAATTATAGCCTACAGAATGTATAAGTGCCGAGATTATGTTAAGGTTTACGAGTGAGGTTGTAAAACCTTAAAACACAAGAATGGAGAGATTTGAGTTGCATGCTCACGTTCATGACATTATTTAAGAATATATTGTTTTCCTTTTATCCAAGCCCACGGAAACCAGCTGTGCACAAGGCAGGATTCGCGCAGTATCACAGCCACTGGAACTCAGTCAGGAAAAAAATGTAATGAGATCTAAGGCATTAAAAAAAAAAAAGTCCCGAGGAGATTTACTCTCGCCAAACAGCTCTGACTGACCACAGTTCAACCCTTCAGTCTGATTTATGTGCTACTTTATCTGATTTAATGAGCATTTCTACAATTAGCTTAGCCTGTATTGGAGAACCCAGAACACGTAAGTCCTCTATCAGTCATGACCTGTGAAAACGCAGCTGCTGTTTTTTAACGACTGCAAACCTGGGGCTGCTTTTTAATGGGCCATCGGCACGACTCACAGGCAACGCTCATTACGGCATCTTGGAAGCGTTGCTACAGGTTCCTCTCTTTTGTGGCATTTCTGCCACTGACTTTTAGATGAATAATATATCATCCCTCAAAATAGCCTATCCCACACTGTAGGTATGAGTGCAGGGAGTGGAGGAGGATTGGAAAATCAATTAGGGCCAGGAGGCAGCCTGTTGTCACTGACACTGACACTGGCATTAGTGGCTTAATCAAGAGTGGTGTGAGGCTTCTGGAGCTGAGGTTTCTGGGTTCAGAATGTAACTTCTTGCTGTGCAGGCATATTGTTTCCATTTCATCAGTCAATATACTTAAAGCCAGGATGATATATCATGAGCAAACAGTGTCACTGAAAAGTGAAACAACTTTCCTGGCCTATAAAGTTCCGGACTATTATCATTTCAGTTTCATCATGTTATATAAAGTAATGACTAATTTCTAGATATATTGACCCTATGTTCACATTAGCAAATGATAAGTCAGTCATATCGCTGTGAAGTTTGTAACTTGTGGGCGTGTAGTGGGTGATACGGCTGTCACACTGTCTAGTGTTTGAAATCTCTATTTAGCCTCTATAGCTAACTCGTTTAACACAAATGAAATAATGCACTAATCAGTGTGAAAACTGGTTGTTTGATGGCTTAATGTTTAGCATGTTTGTCTCACACTTCCAGGGTTGGGGGGTTTGATTCCCGCCTCTCCACCCTGTGTGCGTGGAGTTTCTCCCCGTGCTTCGAGGGCTTCCTCCGGGTACTCCGGTTTCCTCCCCAAGTCCAAAGACATGCACTGTAGGCTGACTGGCATTGCCAAATTGTCTGTGCGATTGTGCTCTGCGATGGGTTGGCACTCCATCTGGGATGTCCCCCGACTTGTGCCCCGAGATCCCTGGGATAGGTTCCAGGCTCCCTGCGACTCTGTGTCGGATAAGCCGTGCAGAAAATGTATGGGTGGATGGATGCTTACTTGGTACTAGACTCATTCTCAGATAAGCAAACCAAGCTGAATGTATTTGCTATGCTTATACATGTCAAAGAGTGAATGGGAAGTAATCGCATGTAGGAATGAAAGTTGTGAGTGGGGAATTGAAGAAACATTGGACCACACGCAATCAGAGAATTGGTTCGAGGATCATTTGAGATAGTCATTTGGATTTGACCTACTCACTGTCACTGTGTTTGGCATGGGCATAGAACATGAACAGTCGTCTGCTGCTTTGTTGCTTGGCTAGTGTGCGCATCTAAAATGAAAATTGACCCAATTTTGCACTTCATGCAGCTGATCTTATGAGACATTTGTTGTTGTTTTTTAACAGAACTTTATCTCACCTACAATCTCTTCAGAATTGCCAAATCTTTATACTGTTCTTAGAACTGCATAATCCCCCTGCCCCAAGTGAATACTTCACTTGAAAATGCAATCACATTTAAGTTTTTTAAAAATATGAATACTTGTAGATAACTATATATGTTTTTATTTTTGTGTAGATTTATAACACATAATCCTGATTAAGTTCAGGTTGTAACACTGCAAAATGTGGAACAAGGTGTAAATACTTATGGAAGACACTGTACTTTAAATTACATAGTAAAGCTCTGTAATATCCATAAAATAGCACTGGGATTACAATTATATGATTATCCTTTAAATTTGTTTTTTGTTTTTTTCCTGTATAGTCCCTGCTTTAAACTTTGGGAGGCGGGGCCACATTATGTTGTAAAAGTGGTTCTGATTGTCTGAGGACGTGGGACTAGTGAACTATCTGAAATGTTATACTTTAATTGCTGTGGTATAAGAGGAATAAAACGCCTCAGGATTTGCCGTCCTCATAACGTTCCGGTGTTCAGCGATATTATACGGTAAAGATTTATTCATGTTTTTATAGATGACTGGAAGCTTCACCGTGTCTAAGACCACATCAGCATATGTAAATGGTCCGCACTTATATAGCGCTTTTATCCAAAGCGCTTTACACTGTGTCTCATTCACTCATTCACACACACACACTCACACACCAGTGGTAGCAGAGCTGCCATGCAAGGTGCTAACTTGCCATCGGGAGCAACTCGGGGTTCAGTGTCTTGCCCAAGGACACTTCAGCATGTGGAGTCACGTGGGCCGGGAATTGAACCACCAACCGTACGATTAGTGGACGACCCGCTCTACCACCTGATCCACAGCCGCTCCACATGACAGTGACTTCACGGAACAACTGAATGTGTCTGAAGCAGATATTTATATGAAGGATTCTGCGTGACTTAGATGTTAATCACTACTTAGTTCTAGACATTGAACATATTTTGTTTGTTTGTTTGTTTTTGCCAGTGTATAGCACAGACATTTGATGCATTTTTTTAAATGAAGTATTCATGTCAAACTGATTAAAATTCACTGTGCAACAAAGTAATTAATTTGTTTCACGTTGCGTCTGGAGATATATAATGAAACTGTCAAATCTACAGCACAGACTGAGGCTCAGATCACTCAGATTACATTGAAAGAAAATAGTTCAGAATTTGTTTAAAAATATATATATTATTATTATTATTATTATTAGCAGAGCTTCTCACAGAAAATTACTCCATATGCAGCAGTAATTTCCTCATACCCACCCCCACTTAGCCAGACACAGCGCTCCACAGCACCCGGCATCTCACGAGCATTAACAGGGAAGAAACAGCATACTGGCATGGTGACATGTTGCTAAGCAACAAATGACTGATTTCATTAATGTTCGGCTACATGTTGCTCATGAAAGGGAGGATGTGCAGCTTTAGGAGGATGTGAATCAGAGCCGGACTGCCTTGCTTTTTGTTTTCTGTTGTGAGGTCTCTGGTGAAGTAGCAGTACAAAAACCGCTAAATCCACCAGACTATGAAATGAGATTAAGGAAGGAAATTAATACAAATTTTCTTCCCAAGCTGGACGATTAGAGTCTACCTCAGATGCGATCCCACTTTTCGAAAAATGCAGGCGTTTATCGGCGTTTTCTTTTCTGATCGGATTTCATTTCACAGTCTGCTGTAAATCTGCAACTTTGTTTGAGTTATCGTTTCCAGAAAGCACGTGCAGTTAATTAGGGCAGATTTGGTTTATACCCAAGACGCCAACATTTAAAGGAGTCTCAGCCGCCATGCTTCAGAGCCAGTACTGTAAGTTTGTCAACAGTGAAACGATCCATTGTAGAAACGAGTGCATTCGCTTACCTGAGGCTAACTAGAACCATAAAGCACCGGTGCACCCTGCGGTTTGGTCAACCTTGTACATATGCCAAATGCAATTAAATTGGACATTCAAGTGTGGTTAAACTGCTATACAGCGAGGGTCACATATGGTTTTTATGGTCAATCAAAGCCCATGGTCAAAGCACGATATTAAAGAAATGATTCAACGAAAAATCAAATTTACAGTTTCCCACTTACGCCAAATGTAGCTGAGCCAAGACAAGTTTCGCGTCCAACGTTTGCGTCATTGGTCACATCTAGCGTAGTGAACAAATAATGGTGTTTCTCTCAACAATCTAAAATCTGTGTAAATCTGTGTCTCAAAACACATGCAGCTGTTAAGCGATAACACACAGGCATGCAGATGTGGTTTAGGACACACTGGGACTTCCTGTTATCTATAAATTCAACTAAACTTCTCCATGTAGCTGAACTCTGAAACATTATTTCCACATTTTTTTTTTTCCACCTTACTCCAGTGGTTCTCTTTTCGGTGGTTTTTGTGTCCAGCTGTGGCTCGCCCAAAATTTTGCAACTCCCTCTATAAGTCAAACAAAGCAGCTGTGCAGGGACATGACTGCTGTAAAAACATTACATCGCTACCTTGTCTGTTTCTCCAAGCACGGTCCTAACGTCATCATACATGAAGGCTATCAAACACACAGAAGTACACGGCATTGCTGAGCAGACATCTTAACAATTTCGCCCTAAATAGTACCCGAGACTAGAATTATCGTGTCCCAAAGTTGAAACGAGAATCCCAAAGGTATCCGGAAGGGCTACTATTTCCGGTAGATTTTCAAAATGTGGATCCCTGGACACTTTTTTCAGCTAATATTGCCCACAATTCCTTGCGTGAAGGAGGAGGGGCATAGCGACGGTTTGCTTCACTGAATTTAACCTGCGAACAATAACATAACATCGAGGATAACATCGGCGATGCGTCTTCGGTATTTAAGTGTAAGAACTTAAATGTTAAGCAGTAAATATAAATATAAATAAAAAATACATCAAGGGAATGGTACATTTAAATTCAATTATATACTACAAATTATCTGAGGAATAATAAATGAAGAAAAACTTAAATGCAACGAGGAGTTTGTTTACGGTGACATTGTGTGTAACTAGGCAACAACGTTCTCTTCTGTTACATGGCGTGTTAGTATGTCCCAGTACTTGCATACTTTTTTCTTCTACACACTCAAAAGTATTACTAGTTCTTCACAAAAAGAGTACATATTTTTAGTGCATAGTATAAATAGGCGAGCAAATAGGATGTAACTGTGGAGCAAATAGACGCTGCGGACAAACACGCTACACCTGTGGCTGGTCGTTACCAGTAATGGAGCGGCTGTGGATCAGGTGGTAGAGCGGGTTGTTCACAAATCGTAGGGTTGGTGGTTCGATTCCTGGCCCACATGACTCTACATATCGAAGTGTTCTTGGGAGAGACACTGAACCCCAAGTTGCTCCCGATGGCAAGTTAGCGCCTTGCATGGCAGCTCTGCTACCATTGGTGTGTGAATGTGTGTGTGAAATGGTGAATGGGTGAATGAGACACAGTGTAAAGTGCGTTTGGATAAAAGCGCCATTTACATATCGTCTGCGCCTTGTTTCATTTTTCCATTCTCTTTGTAGATATGGAACAAAGTAAGTAGTTCTTCGTCTTCCTCATTTATGTACTTGTAACCACTCTGGGTGCGTCTCAACCAGCTCCCTAGTTCAGTAGGTCATGAATCAGTATACCGTGTACATGAGTACGGGCACTGGTAAGGACCATGGCTCACTACACATTTGGACACTGATAACTGAATTTCCGGTGACATGATTACGAACGCGCATTGTAAAAATCACCAAAAATTTAATACTTCAAAATATTTCACGTCATATAAATGTGTTAGCTTCATCACACTTATTTCTCTAATAATATGTCGAGCAGGATCATAGGCAAGCTAGTGGATTATTTTTTTTGAAAACCATTAAACACTTAAACATCGCTAGACTCAAACAAACCGTATACAGAACGTCAAATAAAGTTAAAAATCACTAACGTGAGTAATCATTTGAGCACTACAACAACAACAACAAGGTACTTAACATTTGTAGCCGGACGTTGGCTGCGACTTTGTCCTTTTTTTTTTTTTTTTTTTCGAGCTGAGACGCTTCAGAAAAAAATGGCATCGTTTCCAGTATAAGGGAACATCGTAAGCATCGACGCTCCCTGAGTCTTGTCGTGCATTCTGGGATTTTTTTTTAGGGCGCGAACGTTCCAGTGCACTGGAAAGATTTTGCAATTGAGACACGCCTTAAAACGGCCGACTTCCTGATCCGAGCCCTGACTACCAAACTAGGGAGATGGTTAAGACATAACCTCTGTCACCATAGTTATTACTGTTGGCACTTTACAAACTTCTTCCTGTAGTCATGTTATGAGTTGTTATGAAATTTTAATAGCACCACTTGCAGTACTGGAGCATTCATACACGATGGCCAATACAACAGCAGAGGGTATTTTAGCTTGTAAGCTTGCGAAGGTGGTTTCATCTTCATGCAGCCCTTGCAAACATTATCTCCGTATTAAGTATGCTGAGACCTTTAGCAGAGCTGCACACTGCTGTATTACAGTAGTTTTTGGCTCAGCGTGTCACCTTTCCTCAAAGGTACTCTCTCTTTCAGCTAACGACAATGTGAGAAATGCTGAAAATGGAAGAGATTTTACAGACAAGTCATTCTCAAATAATAAGAAAAAATAGCAGTATACCAAGAATGCGCCAAGAAGCTTTTGTACAATTTTTTTTTTTACAAGATTTTGTAATAAATATTTCCTGTAAAATTTTACTGCAGGCTTGTGTGTTTTTAAATGGTTGATTAATACCATGATACTGTGAAACCATTATATATATATATATATATATATATATATATATATATATATATATATATATATATATATTTATTTATTTAGAACAGGCTATGTTACTGCAAAAATGGCAAACTTCATAAATAGCAGAAATATGATTTATATAGTGATGGGTGATTTCTAATGAAAAATATCCATGACAACACTGAGATAAAAACAAATAATTAAATAGACATATAATTAAAGTGACACTGATGTCAAGCAGCACCTCGCTTAATCGTGGAAACATAAGCGCGGGATAAATCCGACGACTGTCACGCAGAGGTGGTAGCTTTATGAGCTGTGATTACTCAATTACCATGCTTAAGTAGGGTTTTGTATTAAATTCGCAAGTGTTGCTTGATGATACCTCAGGAATTTAAAAAAAAAAAAAAAAAATAGTTTCCATTTGGTTCTGCTAAGTTAGGTACAGCCCATATTCTGACTTATTCATTTTTCATGTACAATTTGCTTTTCTTATTTTTTGTCATGTGATGTTTGGAGAAGAGTTTATGCTGGGCGTTTCGTTTTAGCCTTGAAAAGCATTTTTGTTCAACATGCCTATAGAAACATACTCGACTGTACGGATCATACAATGAGACCTTTTATCGGAGCAATTGGATGCGGTGAAATGAAGCACATCTCGACATTTGTGGCTCCAAACACATGGGTCACAGCTTGAAATAAGGCTGCTGGTGTATCCCAGCACAGAACCTTATTAAAAACTATCAGACTTCCAATCTTTCCAACATGCGCTTCCATGGAAACACAACATACTTGTAACATGAGCTCTAATGTAATATTCAGAACATCAATATGTGTCAGTTATATATTTATTCGTCTTCCGTTTTCTAACTCTATCTCTGATGAATGAGTTTAACAAAGCAAAGGGCCGAGTGATTAATCCAAATCGTCAAGGAAGTTGTCCAGTCCTGGAGGGTTTGAGTCCCTCCTCCTGCCTGAGGACAGTAATGATTCCTGGGGAAAGCTTGGGGCTGATGGAGGTATAATAGTCCTGCTCTGGTTCCCATGTGGTGGAGTTTGTGGTCCTATCTAGTGACTCATACACTCCTTTATCTTGGGTTTGAGCAGAGGCTAACCTCAGCATGCAAACCACATTTTATAAAAAGCGACGCAGCCAAGATTTTATCCTCACAGTAGGCCAGGCACGTCGTTAATCACATCCCAGTTTGTCAGCTTGGAATGCTGGGCGTTTTCGAAGTGAGCTTTCAGATGAACTGTAAAGACACATTGACATACTGACTAGCAGTACTAATTAATGATAAACTGCAGTCCTTTGTGCTATCGTAAGAACAATACAGGCTCGCAATTTATTTTATGTGATATCCTTTTATATAGTGGACAAATCAGTTAAACTATAAATAATGAAATATGTAAAATGATACTTAGAACATGTGTAGAACATCCTAGCTAGCTATATTAGCTAGCTTCTTGCCAGCCTAATAGTTTACATAGTCTAATAGTCAGTATAATGTTAGATATCTAGGTTTTATTAACTGCTGGTTTATGAAACATTGTGGTTTTGTATAATGGTAGTTAACGTGCAGGCAAACCTAATAGTTTAAACAATATAATTATAAGACTTTAGCATGCTATCAACTTTGACTGCTGGTTTACACATTATTATGAATAGCCTAATGTTAGCTAGCTTGCTCGCTTGCTTAGCTGTGATTTTACACAATATTATGCTTAGCCTAATGTTAGCAAGTTTACTTACTAGCAAACCTTACTAGTAGGCTACACAATATGATAGCAAGTACAATCTTAGCTAACTTGCTAACAAGTCCAGATTGATATCATCTTTAACTGTGGTCTTACACAATATGTTAGTGAGCCTATTACTAGCAAACCTAACTACTTATTTAAACAACACAAAAGTGAAACTAATGTTGGTTAGTTTGCTAATGGCCTACATAGTTTCATACTAAAGCCTAATGTTAGCTAGGTTGCTAACAAATCTGGTTGAAATTTGAATATTCTTAATGCTACTGGTCTGGAAACAAAGAACTGTGTGCTGCTAGATATGATTCATTTTAATTGTAATGTGCCCACAGTTTGAGATGATTTCTAGTCAGTTTGGAAGGTTTAAAACATTCGATCTGACAAGACTGACAAGGAAAGAAAGATATTTATCTGTATTGTATTTGCTCAGAAAGGAAGGAAGGAATATGAGAAGCTTAAGACACAGCAGAAACTGAAGGTTAAAGCCAAAGTTGTCCCAGAAGTGAGAGACACACTCAGGGTTGTAACCTCTACGCTGGAACAGCAGCTACAACTACTTAAAGAATTCAAGAAATGACAACATCAATCTGTCCTGAAAAGTGCACGGCTAGGAACAGCCAAAATCCCATGCCGCACTCTCACATTGTCAGATTAGAACAGTGAGACAGGATGTGATACATACATGTTGGATATATTGATGGTATTTATCCAGGTAGTGAAACATCAGCCATCAAATTATGTTGCTATAAATAAAGGAAGCATATAGCGTCTGGTTTAGCATCAAACAATCTGCCCTGCTGAAAAAAAAGCCCAATAGAAACCATCAAAGAAATTCTAATGGTTTACACTTCAAATACCATTACAAATCATCAGCTACCCATAAAAAACCATTACCACTATTGGTCCTTAATTTTATCCACAAGACATAATATGCTACCAATAGAAGGCCACAAATTACCAATAGAGACCCATGGGAACCAATATGTTTTCCCATAAAACCAATACAATTCCCATTATAACCATTAAAACCATTGCAAATTCTATGAGGTTTACTATTGTTCTTTTCAGTAGGGTGCACTGCTAAATCATTACACATAGATCACACACTTTTGGCTATAAACATGGACAAAAGGAGATTTCAGTGCTAAAAGCAGCTGTAGCTTCATCCTGATTCAATCAAATCATTTTCTTCCTCAGCACTCCAGGCCAGAATCAGACTTATGCTTGCATACAGCTTAACTCAGCTGTGGGAAATCAGAGCCCAGAATTACACATTTTCAACCTTGATGTGTTCATGAGGGGAAAACATGGACGCCTCCCTGAAAGCTTGCCTTTAGTTTGTTCTGCACCAAACTAGCAACAGCCAGCTAGCATGAGTGATATAAGTGCTAACGTGAACATTCCTTATGTATCACAGCTCAACTGTATGGTCAGTGTTATAGAGTTAACCAACTCATGTGTCTGTATGATGACTGATCTAAAGCTAATGCTACTGTAATCTTATTTAAGAGAAGAGAAGTGAAACTTGATTTTCTGTTCACAGTGTGAGCAGCCATGTCACTGCATGCTGATCTCAGGGTTGAGGACGTCAAAGGGGGGGCATTTTCTTTGTTTTTTCCCTAGTTTCCTAGTGTTTTAATCAAACAAAGCATCAGATTCAGACTCTGATAGAAGGTGTGGACTAAAGTCTGAAGGTGGAATTGTTTGTTAAAAGAGATTTGGTTAATATTATAGTCCACATTGGATTTGTTTCGATTTGTTTGTTAAATTATTTAGACCATTATTGCTATTATTCCATCCAGGAGTCATTATTAACTAAGACATAAGAACAACATAGTGAGATGCGGTCCAAACCGGTCCAAGCCTTGTGAATGAGCTGTGGATGATTAGTAGATAAACTACTGCCAGAGCTGCTGTTGTAGAAAATTAATCAACACTTTCTGACCAATCAGAATCCAGAATTTAACAGTGACATGGTAATGTAGTATAAGTGACATTCTGCTTGCTAAACTATCTAAGAGGCCCAACCTATTGAAGAAAAAAAAAAAAAGACTAAAGATTTACAGTTAAACCTGGTATTTAATTTAATGTCAGACATAGAACCTAATAGTTTATCGCCTGCTCCTGTTTCCTCTTCATGTCAGCGTGGAAGCTGTCGCCTCTCCTGTCTCGGGTTTGGCCACCTGGGGAGAAAGGGGGCAAAGTTCACCATCAGGTCATTTAACCCCAAGGCTTAAAGCTGACTTATTGTTATTCCCTTACTCTCACTCGCTCAGAGTTACAGAGACACTAACTCTGAGTTTCCTTTTCGGTGTGCAAAGTTATAAGACTTTTTATTGCGAAAAATATATATCATTGTACTCGCATGCTGTAGTCTTCATCTGTGGTCAGCAAGTTCAGGAAGAAATATGAGTATGTTGCTCTAATAGTCTCTCCGGTTCCCGTTGTTCTCATCAGGGGGGTTAAATATCCTCACATGCTCACTCTGTTCTATAATGTTATGTTTGTTCTCATGCTGGGGGTATAAATATATTGAGACAGATTGACAGTAATTGGCTGTTTTACAGGAGACAGAGTAATGATTGTATGAACACTTTGCACTTATGTGGCCAGCATTCCTGATCCACCAGGTCATGCAGTTGTAATAAATTTAACCAAAGCAGGGAGACATGCAGGGTGATGGCAGGTTTTTTTTTTTTTCTCCCTACTCCCTAACTGAATATTAAGTTAGCTGCATATTAAGTGCCTCAAATTGGCTGTTTGCATGGTACCCCCTTCTGCTCTTCTGCTGGTTTGGACTTCTCATTCTGCCATTTTTGGAAGGATAATTAAAACTTGAAAAAATTCAATGGTGAGCTGAATAAATTCAATTCAATTCAATTTTATTTGCAATGCCAATCAGCCTACAGCCTTTGGAATGGGAGGAAACAAGAATACCCAGAGGATTCCCAGAGAATACCCAAAGCATAGGGAGAACCAGGCAAATGTGCTCACCACCACACCAGCGTGCCCACTACGGAATATATGATAAATAAATATAAAGATAAAGAAATAATTATAATATTAAAGATTAAAGGCTATTCAGCATGTAAAGATGCTTAAAAAAATGTGACAGCGCCCACACCGTGAAATATGATTATTAAAAATGATTATTATAAATCACTCCTAGCTCCACAGTTAACTGTAAAAATGTTTAGCTTTTTTTTTTTTTCCGAGTGATGTTTTTTTCAAATGATAAACCATCATTCGGCAACGCTTTTATATTTTTTATTTATTTAGTTTATTAGGTGGAAGTTAGTTTTACTGTAAACAACAGGCCACATCGTGTTTTTTGTCATTCAATCCCTACACCAATCATTAGTCAACTTTGTGGGTGCCATCAATTTGTCCGTATCATAATATTTAGAAATTTATGATACCATTTTGTTACTTATTTAATTCCAAATTACATGACATCAATCACAACTGTACACAGAAGGTTTATCAAATGCATTAAGCTCCACACATTACAGTGGAGTACTGAAAACTGGAGCTGCGATATTAATTTCTATTATTTATTTACTTGCTTATCTATTTACTTGTTTAGCTGTTCTTTAGTCGTTTAGCTAACACATAACCAACATGTAACAACAATTTCATAAAATACGCAGAATAAGCCCACAGTTGAAAATACAAATAAATAATAATAATAATAATAAAAGCACTATATTATCATCCGGATCACTTCTAATGTACGGCTCTGCCATCAAACTTTACTTTTAGTTAGTCTGAAGCTAATGAGGATTGACACCAAACTATGTTTGTGCTGAGTACTATATGCTGAGAAAGCTCTTTTTTGTTGCTGTGTAAAATCCTTTTGTCCATTTTTATAGATAAAAGTGTTAAAAATAACATCAGCAAGTCTATTTAAGACATTGAGCAACATGTTGTTTGCTAAAATGGAGGTTTATAAACTTCCCGTGTTAGCGATATTAGCTTTGTAGCTGTCTTGGTTTAAAGTGAGAGGAACGTTGTTACGATTAAATTTTTGCACATGACCTAATGAGAATCTCAAAGTCCTAAAAGTTTTTCTGAGTTTCCGACACTATGACACGGGGTTATCTTCAAAAATGGGCACTGCAGAGCTAAAAACAGTCGTAGATCCATGTTGAAGCTGAATCGCTGATTGACAGAGTTCGGCTTGGAAGCAGTATAGTGATATGAGGACCTGCTTGTGACCTACAGGGTGAAAGCCTGACCTGATTTGACCCTTTCACCATGAAGGTTAGTGAGTCTCCCATACCCTCTACTTAACCCCTCACCTAACCCCCTTCCTGCACGGAAACCCGTCAGCCCTATTTGCACCTCTCTAAAGGAGATAATCAGCCACAGATGCACTTCTAAACAGCTTCAAAATATGTAACATTAATTAAATTCATTTGGTATTTGCCCGGTATTAAATATAATTTACAATGCACAAACTTCATAGAAATCTAGATGCCACGTTCTAGGGTTGTCGCAATAGGACGTCTCATATCATATCAATCGATATGAAGCTAGTGAGTCTAAATGTCTGTGTAGTAAACAATATGGTACATTCGTCAGGTTACATAATAATGTAGGCTATTTGTCATAAAATACCATTTAAAGTTAATCAAGCCCGTACACCTTCCTGTGAAACAGTAGCTTCTTTTTTGAGCTCAAATCAGGGGAGGCTACAGGGGTTTAAAACAAACAAAAAAACCACACTTCTCCCAAGCACACTGTTTTTCAAAACCAATATGCTAGCATGCTAGCACACTAAGATACTAGTGTATTAGCTAGAAAAAAAAAAAAAAAAACGATTAGGCACTCTTAATTTTATCTTATAAACTAATGCACAGCTTTTTTTCATTCAAGCAATGCTTAGTTTTGCTGTGACACCACTGTATCATATCAAATTAGAATTTTGTGTATCAGTAGACCCCTACATTCACATTACCGTGTTGAAGCGACACGAATCTGATTTTCTACCTTAAACTGATACCTTGGAGAAAAAATTCTGATCTTTTCAAATCAGACCTGAGTCTTTTTCGTATGTGGTTCTAGATCGAATACATGACTCAAAAACATGGCCATGTGACATGAATGAGAACGGTCAGATTGAAATTTGGTTGGCTTTTTCCCAACACACTTTAATGTGCATGTGCATATCACTGCCATGTTCTACATCCAGCGCTGGCAGCAACACGAAACAGCAACAACAGTGATTATGTTCAGTGGAAGGAGAAGGAACCTGGTGATTTACTTCATATTTGGGGAATTGATTTAAGCAAAACTGGAAGGAACTTACCAAAACAAACGTAGCTACAGTACAATGCCACAGAAAAATTATTGAACCTTAATGCTAAGTTCAAGGAGGCAAAAGACTCAACATGCCTCTTTTGTAAACAAACTGATCGCATTTTAAGTGATCCATTTGTTCTCTCCTAGAAATATAAAGATATGAATCCTGTCTAGATCACGGTCTAACCATCTGGACTTTTTTTTTCCTTGAGACTTGGACTTCTAGCACATTCCTTTGTTGATTCTACTATGATATACTGTTTCACAAATAAGATGGTTTTGTTTAGTTTTTTTTTATTCATGTGAAACTGATACCGATGTGTACATATAGAGTGTTTTGGGGGAAGTGTGTGCTCAAATTAAAGACAGATATGGGTGACTTCAAACATAGTTACGAACGTCAAAATCTGAAATGTGCAAAGAAGTGTGTAGCTTTATACTCTTAGGCTTGTTAAGTTGGACGGGTTCCTGAGAATGAAATGCCCTTTTAAACAATACCATTATTATCATAAAATGATCACCAGGCTGTCAACATAGATTCTCCAGCGCCATGGTTTTCAAAGTGGGGTCAGTAAAGTATAACTAGGTCTGTGATTTTCTATTTTTGTTTCAGTGGTAGAAACTATGACTCACTATTGCCAGCTATTCTTCCAAATAAACTGGAATTTATGACAATTGTAATAAAATGGTTTCTATGGGGCTCCTGAGTGATGCAAGAGAAAAACATTCACCCTATTGTTAGGAGGTCGTGAGTTCAAATCCTGATGATGCCATAGTCGGTATGATAGGAAAGAGCTGGCTAGTGGGTGGGAATTGGCAGGTGACCAAATTCGAGGTTTTTGGTTTTTTTTTGTAGATACAAGCAATTAAATAATTAATGTGCCTAATTTTTAATAGTTTGTTTGGAATATAAATCAGTACTAAGGGGGTCTCTTATATATATATATATATATGTGTGTCTGTGTGTGTGTGTGTGTGTGTGTGTGTGTGTGTGTGTGTGTGTGTGTATTTAACAATTAAAGTAATCCCTTGATGCAAAAAGTTTGATGACCTAAGATTTAGGGTTTGGGTAATTACACATAACTCAACACACTTAGAAAAAAAAAAAAAAAAAAACGGTTTCTTATAGATTATAATATTCCTAAAGGGGGTTTATTTGGAGCTCTGATGCAGAAACCCCCCATTGTAGGGGTCTACGTAGAACAATTTTCCGCTTAGAGAAAATTTAAAAAACTTTTTCCGATGCTGTGTAGAGCCTTTGTGCTTCTCAAGTTCATAAATGCTGATACAGCTCCTATTATTTCAAGAAATAGCTTCCTGAAAAATCAAATGTACACAATGTTCTTCCTTGATCCAATTGCACTCGATCAGCCGAGACATGTTTGATGTCTGAAGTTTGCTTCTTCCGTTTTGAACTAGAGGTGTGAGACGACCAAGTAATGGAAGTCAATGTAAAATAAATTACAAATAAATTAACCTATACCCTATATATCATTTATTGTAATCAGCAATCACTTCCAGATTTCTGGTACAATTCTATAGTCAAACCTTAGGACGTGGAGCCTAAGGGGTTGAAATGAGAATGCCAATAAATATCGCTGTTATGCTGTTATAGCAACTGTCCAAAAACGCTGCCCCGGTAACCTTCATTCAGACACACAGTAATTTACAAAATTACAATAATAGTAACAAACAATCAGATACACAGTCATTTTTGTATGCAAAACTAAAGAAGCAAACATGTCTTGGCTGACTGACCATGGTAAATTTGTCTAAAGTGTATTTTTTTCCCACTGCAATCCATATCAAACTGGAGGCAGTGCCGATTCTGATACAGCGTCTTTGAGCGAGAACCAACGTTTGCATGTTCCATCTGTCCGAAACTGCATACAGATTCTACAAACCATTGAATTAATTATTGAATTATTTGTGTCACTTGGAGCTGGATGCCTGTAAACAATGAGCGCATTTTAATGAGTTGTAAATGTCATCTATCAGCACAGACAGTGGAGATAGAGAGAGCATTATTGAATGTTCGAGTGATGGATCTTGTGCCAGTGCCGCGGGGCTCTTGCGACCCTGCCACCCGATTTAACTCAGACGCTCGTGACTGCAACTGTCAGGGCCAAAAAATGAAAAGAGCAAGAGCGACAGACTAATTAGGCCTATCCTGCAAGGAGGTTTATTTTCATATACAGTCCCAAGTGACGGAGGCCAAATCCCTGTTTCCCCCCCTCAGGACTTGTACATACAAACTAATCATAATGACTTGGCAAATAGAGCACGTTAACTACTTTCCGAATACATTTCATTTTAGTTTTTAGTAGTATATCAGTTCTTTCTGTAATGATGGAGTGTGGTGGGAACATTATGACCTCAGTACTATTCCCAATTATACAAGGATCAAGAATGCATCATTTTTTGCTTTTTTTTTAATCTGAAGAATGCTTTGATTCCACTAATATGTGTGCTGATTTATTGTTTTGTGTTTTAAGTCAAAAAAAAAAAGAAAATGCAGAATGTCTAGCCAAGATAGCAAGATTTTAAAGAAATACACAAGTTCCTATTATTTTAACACTCAAGTAACCACAAGACCAAGAACTTTCCCCGAAGTATTAGGATAATTATTTGAATGGTTTGATTCACTGAGATTTGCAGCGTTTGTAATCATTATTACAAAACGATTCCAAGTGTCACGAAGGAGTTAGAGCTGAAAGACAGCAGAAATACACAGAGAGACCTAACCAAGGATGCTAAAATTATTGATACATACATGGTCAAAAGGGAAAGTACTGCACTGGTACATTTGTACCTTTTGTACCTCAAA
Organism: Ictalurus punctatus; assembly: GCF_001660625.3. Classification (NCBI taxonomy): domain Eukaryota; kingdom Metazoa; phylum Chordata; class Actinopteri; order Siluriformes; family Ictaluridae; genus Ictalurus; species Ictalurus punctatus. The sequence goes on from NC_030433.2 coordinate 20,985,110, forward strand.
CAGCAGTGTACATCCGTGATCCTTAAAGGAGAAATCCACCCTGAGTCATTATTACATGTTTATATTGAAATATTTGTGATGTGCTTAGCGAATCTGGTGCTATTTTGTTGGTTGATGCTGTATTTTTGTTATTCCTGTGATAAGTTAGTGGTTGTTTGCTGCATTGACATCACATGGGGACTTTGCTAGCACAATTAAAATGATGTTTAATAGGAGAAAATTAGCTCATAACAGTTCAATTCAATTCAATTCAATTTTATTTGTATAGCGCTTTTTACAATAGACATTGTCTCAAAGCAGCTTTACAGAAATATCAACACGGTATACAGATATTAAAGGTGTGAATTTATCCCAACTGAGCAAGCCAGGAAAAACTCCCTAAGATGTTTTAAGAGGAAGAAACCTTGAGAGGAACCCGACTCAGAAGGGAACCCATCCTCATCTGGGTAACAACAGAGAATGTGAACGTGAACAACAGAGAACAGCAACGTGAAACTTTAGCTATCTTAACTATGTAGGTGGTTTTCACACTGGGCACGTTTGCCGTGGTCCGAATCTGAGTGCTATTGTTACCGGTGCCCCTGCAGCGTTGGTCTGGTTTCAGACTCACTTGATACTATCGAACCCTGGTGCATTTGTGTTCATCTTACGTCATCACAAACATGCATGGAGAACACAAAGCGACTCACAATATATATATATATATATATATATATATATATATATAATAATTATTATTATTATTATTATTTTGGTGCCATTATGCACAGCAGATAATATATGGACCTCTTCTGTGTCCCACCAAAATCCCCTGCCACTCATTCCATGTGTGTCGTGGGAACTAACGATGTCATCATCGGCTAATACACATGTGCAGGTTACTTTACTTCCTGAAAAAGTGCGGACCCAGGTACGAGTTGCGTTCACATTTACGGGAAAGATAATGATAATGATAATTATCCATTACAGTACAGTGAATACAATACAGTACAGTGAAATTCTTTTGCATACCCCAGCATGTTAGGATGCTAGCATGCTAGCTATTTAGGATGTTAGCATGTTAGACTCACGGCTCAGTTCCAGTGCAACCAAACTCAGACCCCCTCCTACAGGTAGTCTCAGGTTCGGTACCATGGTGCTCTTCCTGGTCTGCATGTCAGCTTTCGCATTCGCAATATTTCATGCAAACCGTGCTCTGTTTCGGACTAAACTGCCAGCCTGAAAGCTCCCTTAGACAAACCACTCAGATTTATTCACCACTCAAATAGAGCACTCAAATAGTTCTTAAACCACCCAAATATATTTACCTGCTAGATAAACCTCTCGGCGTTATTTCCCAGTAAGATAAACCACTCAAATGAATTCATCAGCTAGTAGTGTTGTGGGGAAAACCCAGGGTGAAATTGTACTCTCCTACTCTCTCAGCCTACGAAGACTAAAAATATTTTTTTTGACACCACACGAGACCATAACATCATTTCCCAGAACAAATACTCTGTAATAATTCATATTGCAATTTTGTAATATTACAGTTCAAAACCGTAAAGGTCGATCTCTGCATACAGAGTTATATACTGTAGCACCTGTACATTTCAACTGCTTCAAAATGCTTCATCTTCTAATGTTTAAAATAATACAGCACAGGTACTTGGTCTCAGAACATCGTATGAGCCAACACAAATTCTAGTATTGAATGCATTTTATTTACCTACTGTGTGCTTAAATCAAAGGAAATGTGCTTCGGTTGGCAAATCTTTACATGTGCTGTACTGCTTTGAATCTATTGGATAGCTAGCAAACTCTGTGTCATTTTATTTACCTCACACATGCTCCCTGATCACCCCCACCTCATGTGTGCTTTATGTAGCAATGATATAAAACAGGATTACGCTGCAGTACTTAACATGCCCAATGTATGTCCTGTGTACTTATTTGTACAAAATTATAACGCCAAAGTAGATGGGTTATTTTAGGTAATTCAATAGAAATTTTGTATCAGATTAGGAAGATACTACAACCAGCAAATGAACACATCCGAGTGTCTGGTCTCGGTCTTGACATGGACTGGGCCATTTGTGGTGTTGGTTCTGTCTTAGCCACGCCCCTCTGTCATAGTCAGTCTTGACTTTGACTTCATTGGCTATGGTCCTGGTTTTGACTCGATCTCACCTAAGGTGGTCTTGAACCCAACACCACCCTGTTGGATAAACCACTCCAACATTTTCACCAGTTAGATAAACCACTCACATTTATTTACCACTTAGATAAGCCACTCCAAGATATATCACTCAAATTTATCCTTACCAGTAGATAAAACACTCAGATTTAATTTCTAGTCAGATAAACAATCCAAATGTATCTTTACTAGAGAAATAAAGCACTTAATTTATAGTTACTCAAAAATTTCCACTTCATCACTATGTGTTGCCTGTTAGGTGAGATGTATAAACCCAATTCCGAAAAAGTTGGGACAGTATGGAAAATGCTAATAAAAACAAAGAGGAGTGATTTGTAAAAACATATAAAGACAAGGTGTTTGATATTTTACTTAATCAACTCTATAGTTTGTTTTTTTTTAAGACAAAGGTTTATTTTTAAATTGATACATGCAAAATGTTCCAAAAAAAAGTTGGGACAGGGCAATTTAGGTTTAATAAGTGATGTGACGAGTTGAAATGAGAAGGTGATGTGAAACAGGTGAGGCAGTCGTCTAATCATAGTATATAAGGAGCCTCCAAAAATGACCTAGTTTTTCAAGAGCAAGGATGGGTCAAGGCTCGCGAATCTGCCAACAGATGCATAAGTGAATACTCGAACACTTTGAGAAGAACATTCCCCAAAGACAAATCGGTAGGATTTTGGGCATTTCACCTTGTAATTAAAAGATTCAAGGAATCCGGTCAAATCTCGATATGTACAAGGCAAGGCCGAAAACCACTTCTGAATGCATGTGATCTCTGATCCCTCAGACATCACTGTCTTAAAAACTGTCATGAGTCTGTAATGGATACCTTGACATGGACTCGGGAATACTTTATTAAACCTTTGTCAGTCGACACCATTCGCCGCTGCATCCACAGATGCAAGTTAAGGCTTTACTATGCAAAGCAGAAGCCGTACATCAACACCGTCCTGAAGCTCCGCCGACTTTTCTGGGCTCGATCTCATCTGAGACTAACAGTAGCACAGTGGAATCGAGTTTTGTGGTGCGACGAGTCAAGATTTCAAATAGTTTTTGGACAAAAACAGCCATCGTGTTCTCCGGGCCAAAGAGGAAAAGGACCATCCAAGCTGTTAATGGATGAATGGGGGAAAATCCCGCTTGATAAACTCAACCAACTGGTGTCTTCACTCAAACGCTTAAGGGTTATTAAAAGAAAAGGTGACGTTACACAGCGGTAAACAGTCGACTGTCCTAACCTTTTTGGCTTTTGTTGCAGTCATCAGATTTGAAATGAGGGTATACTTAAAAAAAATAATTAAATTCACAAAGTAAAACATCAAATAATGTTTATAATTTGTTAATAATGTGTTTTCAATATAGTACGGGGTGAATTGAATTTTCAAATGACTTTTTTTTTTTTTTTTTTTTTGCATGTTCCATACCGTCCCAACTTTTTCTGACATGGGGTTGTATCGATATACAGTATGTTTAACACCACTGTATATAAAACCTACAGATTAAGGAATGTGTTTTGGAGTTAATGTTGCCCTCTGCTGGTCGAGAAAATGAATTCTCGCTCTGTAATTCATTAATGATGTGTTTCACATCATGAATATACTGACCACGGTAAAGACAGAATGCGGTCAGGATATTAAACAGTAAAATAAAATCATTCTTGACCTCCTTCCTCATAATGTAAACTCCACGTATATGTTACCAAACAAATCTGTCATGGTGCTTCAACATTTGTACATTAGCTGCTCCATCAAAAGTGCTAGAAGCAAAAGTTACCTCAAATAAATGTATAGTTCTACACTCTAATCTGTAATGTAGATGTAATAGGTTGTGAGAAAGTCTGCACAGTCATTAGCTGGTTGTTAATAATATTGCATGTTATGCTTGAATCATACGTTGACCATTTCCTCTGCTGAAAGCCATGAGTGATCTCTCCCCAAGGATAATTGTAGAGTATGTCTGGCCCTTTCTTATGTGATTTCCTGTCCAATAAAACTACACTTCACTGTAGTCCATTTATCATTCCATCACCACTGTGCTGTTTGCTAAATATAATCCATGGTCTGCTAAAGCATAGTTTCCCATGCCAACCACAATATGACAATCCCAGACACGGCCACGCTTGCCTGATTATAGCATTTCCATTGACCTTCAGTTTGTACAAAAACAGACTACATTAGACCTCTCATTCCATCCTCATCCTGGTTTATTCAGTTAATTTTCACGATCAGTCTTATAGGCTAAGAGTTCCATGTTTAATATTTAATAATGATAATTGAGTGTGAGCTAAGCCAGTAAATCCACACTCACGGTGTTCAAAAGGAAGTAGCACTTAAGAGCATACGAACTTGCACAGTTCATGTCCTGCCATGTTATGGTTTTATTATTCTTGGACGTTGAGCCACATGAACACAGAGGCAGTTTGACATCCAGACCGAGCTGAAAAAGCATGTGTGTAAAGTTCCAGCTCTCATATATTAAGAAAGAGTCGTACATAAAGTATAAGCGGGACATGTCTTTGAGCCGCACTCAAACTAGTCTCAGCTTCACACACACTTTTCTGGACCCACGCTTCAGGATCTTGAAGGTCGACATCTGATTGTCCCTGCATCTTTCATGTACTGCTTTTCAGAGAAAAATTAACATGTAACTTTTCCTTAATGCACATGTGTGGATTTGTCCAATCACAGAGCATCACGTTCGTGTACCTTGAGCATAACTTTCTGTCGTTTCTTTAATGGCACACTTTCGCAACATAAATATAAGTATAAACATGTGGTCAGATTATTACAAATAAGCCATGTTAACATATTGTAGTTTGCTAACATTAGAATATTGCCTAATCAAAACACATAAGTAGATAGATAGCTAGATAGCTACATGCTAGCTGACAGTGAGAGCATAAAATGAAAGAGGGGTGATTGCTTGTCAGTATCAACAAACATGAATTTTAATATTTCATTCTGCATTTCCATTACAGTTACATATCGATGTCACGTAATTTACTAATTTGTTACTATAGCCTGCTAGGTAAATAAAGTTAAGTGTCTGATGCAGTGTCTTAAGTGTCTTACTTCAAAACATGTACAGGCACAATTTACCTGGCATCAGCAGTGATGTCATTGCTCTTTTGAAATACTATTTAATATGTAGTACACAGTTTGAAACACAGTCCTTGCCCTGTGTTTGGTTGAAGCCACTGTACAGCTGTATTGCATTTTACTGAAGTCAGTGTTAACCTATTACTAGCCAGATTGGCATGACTTCGATTCTGAGTCTCATACGTTTGAAGCGTTTGCGCCTGTTTTGTGACGTCACAAACCGTGCTCAAATTGGTGGGAATTTGGTGCTGTGATAATGACACTGACAGTAATACAAATCTCTATCATATATAGGAAGAGATCACTATTTAAAAAATCACGTTTTAATGCGTGGGGGGGGGGGGGGGGGGGGGGGATTTCTGTTGAATCATTGATTCTGATTGGTCAGAAACCGATGCTTAATTGTCTATAGCAGCAGCAGCTCTGACAATAGTGCAGCTGCAACTCTGCAAGTCAGAGGTTTATATTAACGCACTCGTTCTAATACATTATTGTTTCTACGGTCAGGCCGTACAGGATTTTGCAGAGTTTTTGTGATTGCTGTGGTCAAAAACGCTTGATTTTGCTGCGGCTTTTTTCCGAACCGTGTCTGCCTTTCAACTTTCCTATTTAAAATAGGTATAAGAATATATGTTCCATAATTGTACCTTAAATTCAGTCCAACATGTATGGTTAAGTGCAACGACAACAACAAAAAAAAGTGTGCACAGCCTTAGTGAAAAATAATGGCAAATGTATTCATTTTGTGTGTTGGGTTTTTATATTTTTCATCATCACAAATATGACAAAATGTTCCTTCGTCATTATCAACACCACAAATCATCATTGTTTATGTAAATAAGAGTTTTTTGTGATCGTTGCGGCCAAAAACGCTCGATTTTGCTGCGGCTTTTATTTATTTATTTATTTATTTTAAATTGCGACGCAATTTGCGGAGTTTTTTGTGCCTCGTTTGCAGAAAACTACTTGGATCGGTGAAATTGCAATCGCACGAAATTGTTTTCTACAGTCTTTCACGACGATGATTGTTGCTAAATGAGACCTTTTAGCTGTCCTCATGTTCGATGCACGCGTATCGAAGAAGGCTTTTTGCTGGATACGTGTTGTGATGATGTCACATGACGACACGATGCCTTTTCCCAAATATGAGGTAATTTTGAAAAATCGCAAGCTTCTCCGAATATTGCAGAGTTTGCTTGATTTCTGTCTGATCGCAAACTCCCAAAATCTTGGAGGGATTGTACAGTAACTGCTGATTCACAGGGGCTTGTATGGTAAATGGCATGGTATGGCATAAACGGATTAAAACGTGTCATTGAAAAAGTGGGGGTAAAAAGTGAAAAAGTAGCTTCTATAACGTAAGTGATAACAGGAAGCTTGGTTCACAGACATTCCACGACATTAAATGCAATTATAAATGAATAAAAAGAACATGTAGATCTTTAATGAATAACGTTTGAATTGCAGGCAATTTATTGTGGTATAAACGGAATAAAACACTCCGGGATGGTAACAGTATCCCTGTTTGTTTGGTTTTTTTTTTGTTTTTTTTTTTGATTTGTTGTTTTTATTTTCCTCCAATATTTTACAGTGTCTGAATTTTGTTTAGGACTAAAGTTCTCATAAGTAAACTCTCCTTAACCTACTCATATTCCTCCCTGTTGGAAATCTCCGCATGAAAGATAACCTTACCCTTTGAATTTGGTTCATCGTTGTGGGAAATGTGAATCATGGATGTCCTTTAATTTCATTTTCTTTGATTCATGGGTTCACTTTCAACATGCCAGAGATTATTACCTGGCCCTCGAAAGACATCCACTGCTCTTATCATGTTCCTCTCACGGCTTTCATAACCCAGCATCCTGGGGTGGATTAATTCAAACCATGCTTCGTGTGATGGTATAAGGAGGGTCTGGATGTAGGATTTCATAAGGCTCTATTTCACTCGGATAGATAATCTCGTGTGTGTGTGTGTGTGTGGACCTGACGTGTTTGCCGCTTGCTGTTTGCCAAATCTGATGTGAGAGATTCCAGGTACACATTGGAGAGGAATCAAAAAGAATAACACCATCTCAGCTGTGAACTGGCCCGGACAGTTAGCCGCTGATTCACAAACATGTTTTGAGTTAAGTCTTAGACATAACATGTCAGGATAAAAACGTTGAGAAATGGCCTAGTGGGAGTTGCATGAAGAGAAATGAAAGAAATTTGATATGTCAATGTCTGGTACGGTCTAGTGGGCTGATTCTTCAGGACAGCTCTAATGCTGGACAAGGGAAGGAATTTTCCTGCTTTAGAAGAAGCCTGTTTTAAAACAACGAGCCAAAACGAACTGCGTTTGAGCAAGGTTAAGAATCAAGGACAGGGGCATTTCAGCGGTAAGTGGAGAAAAGTTACTTTTATTTGAGAGCTACACGGAGGAATTAAGACAATTGCACCCGTGTGTATAAAGGTTTATGGGCCATCTTTAAACCTTACACAGAGGACATTCCTGACCTGCCACTCACGGTTTTGAGTTTCTTTCCATACTGATGATCTTTTCAGCAGCCTCGTGTTTCTTCTAAGCTCACTTATATTGAACTTGTATTGAAATCAATGTTGTCACATTTTCACTCCTTGATAAAAATGGGTCCTCGAGGGGTTTCATTTTCCTAAAAGCGTTGAATATGAAACACACAATGTTTTTAATAGAAAAAACACTGACCAGAGCACATTTCGTGCCATAACATTAAAACCACCGACAGGTGAAGTGAATTACATTCATTATCTCATTACAGTGGCACCTGTCAAGGCGTGGGATATATTAGGACAGTAGGGAGTAAGTGAACAGTCAGTTCTTGAAAGTGATGTGTTAGAAGCAGGAAAAATGGGCAAACATAAGGGCGTAAGGATCTGAGCAACTTTGACAAGGGCTAAATTGTGATATCTAAATGACTGGATCAGAGCATCTCCAAAATGGCAGATCTTGTGAGCTGCTACTGGTATGTAGTGGTTAATACCGACCAAAAGTGGTCCAAGGAAGGACAACCGGTGAACCAACAACAGGGTTATGGGTGCCCAAGGCTCACTGATGTGTGAAGGCTAGCCTGTCTGGTCCGATCCGACAGAAGAGCTACTCTAGCACAGATTGCTGAAAACGTTAATGCTGAAAGTCCAGAAACCTGCAGTCTAAATGTGAGAGGCAGGACATGCGAGCGCAAACTCACAAATCTACTCAGTTCATTTGTACCGCGATAGCGAGATAGGTTTCTTGTGTCCACCTAAACACACTTTTTTACGATAATCTTATGTACGAGGTACGGTGTGGGGCCTTCAGAGCCGTCACATGGGCTGTGCCAAGTATGAAACCGCGCAGGGCCTCCTGGCTCACGCCTCTACAGGGCCTCGCACCTGGCCTGCAATACTGTCATTCAAACACCACAATCGACACAAAAGCATGAATCGAAACATAAACATGGAAACGAGGTGCACACAGATAGATTAGAACGCAAGACAATGAGTGTTGTACACACTGTGACTTGAATACCTGTGCTCATAAAAGCAAAACGTGTAATCAGTCATGTGATATAGCAGTGGCTGTTGGGAATCATAGTCCTGGCCTAGTTACTGTATATCCGTGACCAATGTTTACTCGCCCGTTCAGCTAACCTGCAAACACATACGCAAACCCAATAACAATGACGAGTTGTTTTATTACCGTAACTTCAACAACATTTTATGTATTTGTATATTTGTAGTATTTGTGAATATGAATAAAATATTGCTGAACTCTGTACGTGTCAAAACTGATATTTTGCCCCGTTTTATGTCAAGAGTTCCCTTACCTGCCAAATTCCAATTTAACCCCTGTCCATGCTGACCCCTGTCCACTGCCGAAAGTGCCTACAATGGGCATATAAGCATCAGAACTGGACAATAGAGCAGTGGAAGAAGGTGTCCTGTTGAAACACTTTTTCTTTTACATCATGTGGAGGCGGGGTGTGTGTGCATCACTTACCTGGGGAAGAGATGGCACCAGGGTGCACTATGGGAAGAAGGCAAGACGGCTGAAGCAGTGTGATGCACTGGGCAATGTTTTGCTGGGAAACTTGGGTCCTGGCATTCATGTGAATGTTAACTTGACATGTACTACCTACCTAAACATTGTTGCAGACCAAGTACCCGCCTTCATAGGAACGATATTCCTTAATGGAAATAGCCTCTTTCAGCAGGATAATGAACCCTGACACACTAGAAAAATTGCTCAGGAATGGCTTGGTGAACATGACAGAGAGTTTAAGGTGTTGACTTGTCCTCCAATTTCCTCAGATCTCAGTCCGACCGAGCATTTGTGGGATGTTCTGGACAAACAAGTCTGATCCACGGAGGCTCCACCTCACAACTTACAGGACTTAAAGGATCAGCTGCTAATGTCTTGGTGCCAGATACCACAGCACACCTTCAGAGGTCTTGTGGAGTCCATGCCTCGACGGGTCAGAGCTGTTGTGGCAGAATATAAATAGAGTACTGTGAAAAAGTCTTAGACACATGCAAAGAAATGCTGTACAGCAAAGATTCCTTCAAAAATAAAGAAATGAAATGTTTCTACATTTAAAAAAATACTATAAAGTGCAGTAATAAACAGAAATAAATGAAATAAAGTCACCTTTGCTTTAAAAAAAAATAGAAAAAGGGTGGTCTCGGGTACAATTTCTATAGTTTTATAAGGAAATGAGCTGTAAGTTTTATTGAGTATCCTGCACAACCAGTCACGGTCGCACGTGCTTCTTATTTTTGCAGCAAAACCCAGCGGCCTTCATTATGAAAAGTGCTCTCTTTTCTGTAGCATTGAATTTCGTGCTGAAAATCTAATGTTTGGAAATATAAAATGTTTTTGTACTGAATCGATAATGTAGAAGTCATAAAATAAAACTCCGTAACAAAGTTTGTGCAAAAACAAACAAACAAAAAATGGTCACCTAAGACTTTTGCACAGTACTGTATATAGTGGCTCATGTGATGCACTGTAACCATAACAACGCTCATACCATGATGATTTAACTCTGGTGATGAGGAGGTGGTTTGCTTTCACTGTAGCATTTGAGGCAGAAAATTAAGAGAATTTGAGCTGCTTGTGTGACTGTACGCTGCCACAGTTAAAGTAGGAATGTCCCACTCAGTTATTTTTAGCAAAGTTGGATTACTGGCAATGAAATGTTTTTAATTCAGCATGTTGAAAAACTATTCCACTCACAAACAAGGCTAGTTTTTCACTGTCCTCCATGTTTATTTTTCTTGCTTTTCCCAACCTGGTTGATTGCAACAAAAAAAATGTGCTTGACATCTGTTGGTACTTTTCTAAAAAGTTAGAATTTTTAACTTTTGAAAGCTCTGCTATGACAAAAAAATTTTAAAAATGGAGGCAGGTGTGAATACAGGATCGAACCAAAGAGAGGTGGTCTCAGTCTGGTTACAAACTTTGAACAGTTTGAGCAAAGTAAGAACATGATTTAACCCAGATTTAATGCAACGTCAGGAACTGAACCAAACATGCTGTTTATTTTGGGTTTCAAGCAGCATTTAAAAAAAAAAAAATGTGCTTTTAAACTGACATATGAAGCACAAATTGAGCCAATTGGACAGAGCTGGAGTGCTGCAGAAATATGATGTGTTCTGGATATCTGGACCAAAAGGCAAAGGAAAAAAAGAAAAAAATAGAACAGAAATGCTGGATGCAGTGCACAAACTTACTAATGTTTCAAGATAGATATTCATATAATTATGTATTCATTTATTGAGGGCCAGCTTTGTCTGAATGTTTTCAGCCCCACCCATTGTCTTTGTGTTTTTTAGTTTGTTTTGTAAGATTTAGTTTGAAACCAAATAGCGAACGAATCAAAGCAATAAATTTCAACTCTGAGCTAAAAAAAAGTGCTCTAAAAGAGAACTTGTACTACATTTTGTGCTGATATGTTATTTTTTCTTACAAAGAAAGGCTTAATCTAAAACCATTAAGGATTATTCAGCTTTTTCCTCCAGGGGAAACTTTAAAAATTCGATATATAAGCTTACAACAACTTGAATCCCTTTAGCAAGCATGCAGTCATTTACTAAAAAGGGTTTTAAAAACAACAACAACAACAACAACAACAACAACAACAACTCTGGAATATCCCATTTCGTATCATGGTAGGAAAATACTTTAAACTGAAAAATGTCAAATAGTTAAAAATGAATAATAACAAATTAAAAATTAAGACATGCCCAACATCTGAATGTTTATTAAATTACTTTTAATAAATGAGTAATGTTCTTTGTAATTAGGCAAGCAAAACAGTCCCTAATGAAAATTAAGAGCATGAAAAGATTCAGAAGTTTTAATTTGTTCACTCTAAATACAAATCTAAAATGTTGCAAAACTGCATTGTATCCCATCAGTTTAACTTATTAGTGCATGTACTGCTATTGAAAAAATAATTCAAATAAAGATGACTAACTTAAATGGTGTGTGTCTGTGTGTCTTCTGTGTGGTTCTACAGAATAAGCGTGTCTTTGAGGTTTACAGAGTAAGTGACTGTCTGGTATTATTTGCTGGGGTTTTTTGCCCCAATACTTTACAAGGATGCCCAATGGTCTACTCCCAGGTGAGCTGCATCAGGCATCTGGGGTTTATCCAGGAGGAGCTGGAATCTGTGGCTCGAGATAGAGAAGTCTGAACTGAACTTCTCAGCCTGTTGCTATTTTAACCTTCATCAGGAAAAGCAGAATGAATATGAATGAAAGGATGAATCTATCAAAGAGCAAAATCATTGTACCTAATAGTGCCCAGTTCTCCTGAAGGTCCACTGATGGGTCATCCAGGCCCAGGTCAACCTCTGCTATCATCCTTTCCCTTAATCTGACAGTTTGAGAAATTCCACTACAGAGAAAATCGACTACTGAAGGAAGAAGGCCAACACCTGCCCCAGACCTCCCAGCCTGGACTGCTTTTCTGTTCCATCTTCTGCATTTCTCTCTACACCTAATTCATCAGCCAGGATCTCAAAGGGAAGGGGATCTCAGCGATCTGTGTCCTGGCTCATCTGTGGTTTGAGCTGTGCTTCCAAGCCCATGGCCCGTGAAGAAGTCAGTGGAGCTCTGAATAAAAGCCCTGGAGAATTAAGTCCTAGAGGAGCTGCCAGGTTCTTTTCACTCATGGTGAGAACTGAGAGTTCTTGTTTTTGGCTTGTGCTGTTTCGGCAATCAAAGCCGCTTCGTGTTGCCAGTGTTATGACTAAAGCCTTGGATTTTCTATATGACTTTTATGATCCTAAATGATTAGAAAAAGACAGCAGATCTCAAACTTTCTCACCAATATTTGCAGATTTTTTTTATGGTCGCTGAAAAACTTTGCTGAATTAAACTGAAAACATCAAACCTCCACAAAACATGTGCTTCCCTGTTTCTAGGAGAGACTAACAGCAAAACAGGCATGTAAGTAAAGCTGGATGGTCTTAGACAAAAGGGTTTCTTAGATAGTTCACTTTTATTAGCTTCTTAAATTTGTTTCACTTAAAACGTCTTTGATTGGGAAGCCCTTGGTTGAAGGCTTCTACACAGGGATGAACCAGAGAAATTCTAATCAGGAGATGCACAGTCTTTGGGTTAGTGAACACTTCTAGCTTAAAAAGGGAAACACTCCATCATAAGGATTGCATAGAACTTGTAATGTTTCACCCAGAGGGAATAAGAACCAAAGAATATTGTTTTAGTTAGAACAATTAGAGTTAGAGCTCTAAAATGAATGTGTGGGACTGCACATTTTTAAAATGTTCTTTGGATTGGATAACACTTCTAGCTTATTTATTTATTTATTTTGCCCTTGGAACCATTTCAGAAAGGAAAACCTTCTATCAGGAGGTTTGACATAGAATCTTTAATGAGTCCCTCAAAAGGACAAGAACCTAAAAGCCTATTAGTGTTCTAGATGTAACTTCCCCCCTCACCCCCCCCCCCCCACCCACCCACCCAAATGTGTGGGACTGCACTGTCTTAAAATGATTCTTCAGACTGGTTAAAATTTCAATATTTCTAAATCATTATTTTTTTTGGAAAGGAAAACATTTCCATAGAGTGTGCACAGAACCATTAATGGTTCTCCTGACAGGGATAAGAACCAAAACATTTTCCCCAAATATGTGGGGTAGCTCTCACTTAATAAGGTTCTTTGTAATGTTTCCTGTCTAGCTTTATATATATATATATATATATATATATATATATATATATATATATATATATATATATATATATATATATATATATTACCTTTAACATTAGAACACTTTTTTTTTTCAATATAATGTAAATTCAATATCCAGAAAAAAAAAAGAAAAAAAAACACCCTAGTGAAATTATGAATTTTTAAGATTAAAACATTGAGCCTCAATTTGATCATATATATATATATACATTCTGGACTCAGCTGGTCTCAGTCCACTCAGCTTTAATTACAGGGTTGTGCAATTGAAACTGAGGCTCAACAGAGATAGTAAAAAGCATTGAAATTCTTTACTCAAGTATAAGTGCAATTACTCCCCTAAATAAATCAACTGGTAAAAGTTGAAGTACAGTTTCAAATATGTCACTCAATTTAAAGTAAAAAAAGTATAAACTCGTAAATTGACAAAGTATAAACATTATGAAAAAGACATTTGCCTCAAGGGCCTCAAAAGTATTTATTTAAAAGGCAATAATTGACATGAATTGAGGCAACAATCGATTAATCTATTATTATCCAATAAAATTGGTTATGAATCAATAATTATTCATTAGAAATTGATTCATACCAAAAAAGACAACTGGTGCATCAAAAGAATTCAAATTTAGGCTAGCAAGGTGATTAGCTCATAATTCTAATACTTAAAATAATCCATTTCTATATCATCTTCAGTCATGAATTAATGCTAGGCTTACCGCAGATTCTGAGCAAGTTGGTCACACACTAGCATATTCAGTGGTATCATCAATTGTAGAATCGTTGCCTTATGAATCAAAATCGTATCATATTGTGTGTAAGTCTGCGAGGTTTACACCCTAGTGTTAGGTCATATTCTCGCTGTCACATCTGTTAACGTTTAGAATTGTTAAGACTTTGGATCAGAAGCTGTTTGATGCTAAACAGTTGCCTTACAACTGTATTATTATAAAGAAATGTCGTGATGTTTGAAAATATAGTAAGGAGAAAGTAGATATTTTTCTTGTGAAACGTAGCGAGTGAAAGTCAAACTAAAGTACAGTACAGATCATTTAAAAAACAAACAAACAAACAAAAAAACAGATTTAATTACAGTAATAAAGTAATCGAACTTGGTTACCATGAGGTTTCTGTTAGGTTAAGATGTTTTTCTAACTGTGGTCTTTATAGCAGTTTCCATCCCTACCAATCAACTCGATTAAGCCAAATTCCTCACAAAAATTCATTTATAACGAGTTTTTGCTACTAGATCACATGCAAACTTTATAGGAATTCAACAAAAAGTCATAAGAAAGTCATCAGAAAATTCATTCTATTCATGGACATTCTAGCTTTTTTTAAGCATTTGTGAGACTTGTACATAAGCCTCAAACGTGATATATTTCACTGGCATATTATCAGGCTTTAAGTGTGTGTGCATGTGTGTTGATTATCATGTGTGATTTGTGCAGCTCATCTTTCGCTCAGCGAGTCAAGCCCAGCCTCTTGAACTGCTGTTTTTCACCGAGCCAGAAATAATTAGCTGTTTCTCTTTTTCATTACCTGTGCTTTAATGAGCCTTCTTCTAAACATGACTGCTGAGCGGAGAAATGTTGGGAAAAGTTCACTCACCATCTGTTCTCAAAGCAAACACCGTTCAACCGCATGACCTCAGTGCAGAGTATTTATTTACTGGATACCATATGGTTTATATAGTGACACTGGTGTTATTTTTGGACCAAACTGTGCCTGTGTGAACTTTACATTCTTTTGTCATTATGCTTTTGTAAGCCTGCTGTACGTGTTCACAACGTGAGCATTCAGAGACTCATTCCTTCATGTCCAGGCAGTTGTAGGTGGGTGTGAGGGTTATAGCAGCTCTGACTTCATCTGTCAGCTCACTAAAACCCAATGAATAATGGATGTTAAATTTACTTTTCAATTTTCACCACTGTCGATAGCTGACTTGGGCTGACCTTCAGCGATACTGCTGCATATTAACGAACTCCAAGATTAAGAGCTCCACCATGTAAGTTCTCTTTTTTACTGGATTACAGAAGGATAATGAAAGTAGCAGAACAATTATGTAGCTCAAGATGGATTTAGAAATACTACAGATTTATCACTTTTTCTCTACTACCTGAAACTGAACGACCCTTTAGAGAAGGAGTTGTCAATTGGCGGACTGTGGTTCAGATGCAGGCCCAGCTAAGTGGTCCCAAGTACTTGAAAAAAATACCAAAAGGACCAGCAGGGCCAATAAAAGTTAGGGGGAAAAAAACTGGCATTAGTTCAACGACTCCAATTTTCTAAACATGAACCAGCACAGCTTCTGTAGCAGATCCTCTATTGTGGTTTATCTAATCTAATCACACGCATTTATGTAAATAATTTAACTGAAGGCATTGGACCAGAGACTAGCTACAGTGATAGAAACATTAGCTTAGAAATCATAGACTTTCACTGGTTTTTCTTTTCACCTTCTCTGGTCTCTTTCAAATGGACTATGTGGCTAGTTTAAAAAAATTTTTAAAAAAAAGTTGATGAAAGCAGAATGATTAAAGACAATTGTACAGAAGAATGTGTTTATTCTCCTTGCTTTACATCAAAAAGTGTCTCTTCTGTCCAGATTTTATGGCACTAGTGAAAAGTGGTGATATGGATTGGAGCCAACTGAGGGGGTCTAAGTACCTTACAAGGATGCCCCCCATTGAGCTCCCACGAAAGCGCTATCAGGCACCGATTCCCCTGCATGGAGATATCTGGGGCCCGACCCTGGACCCCCTCACAGTTTTCTTGGGAATGTCTGGGGATCCCTTGGGAGAAGCTTAACTATGTAGGCCTGGGTACTTTTTTGAAGAGGATCTCACCAATACCGCAAAACATGGAGGTCTCTCAGATCGTATATGTTTAAAAGGTTTTTTCAGGTGTATTCAACAAATATTGTTTGCTTACAAAAGTCTGAATAACTGGCTAACATGACCGAATTTCAACAACAGTTACATTTTAATGCTTGATAATTGATAATTAATGTATGGTTATACATACATGAAAAAAGAATTGAAGACTGGAATGAATGCATTCTTCTCTGTCCAGTCATCTTTAAACATCGTGTTTTCAATATCAACATTGTGATGAACACGCCATTTCATCCCTTCACTAATCAGACTGGAGAGGATAAAAAAAATCCTTTGAGAGTCTATGAAATATTTTCCCTTTCTTGATGAGCTGATTTTAGCTAAATAATTTACATAAATACATATGATTGGCTACAACAGAGAATTTGCTACATAAGCTGCACTGGTTTATGTTTAAAATATATTAGAGTTCCAAAAAATTGAACTACAGGCAGTTCTTCATACACTGATCAGTTATTTTGGAGCGCTCTGTTCAATCTGCTGAAGTTCAAGAGCTGACAACCCGTGACGTACAGATATATCTCCAACAGTTTTTATTTAGATTCTAGCTTCTCTACATCCTGATCTTCAAATACTTCCAGTGACAAGCTGCACTTTATTCTAACTGGCCACATTATTACACACTCCAATCTGGTCAGTCCATCCTGAAGGTGTAGAGCGAGTGCCTAAAACTCATCTTTTTTCCATGTACAGTGTGTGTTAATCGTTCTCACCTAATCAGGGTGAGTTTACCAGTATACAAGTATTACTTGATGGAGATTTCTGGTTGGTTGGCTGTTTTTCAACCCAGCCCTGATATTGCTGTACCTGGCATATTCCAACGTCCAAATCAAATCTGCTCAGTGATGGTCTTTTTCTATTGATGGATGGGGTAGACTGGGGAGGTAGAACACATTGTTCAAAGTGACAGATTGAATACAGTCAGCACAACAACATATACAAATTGACCTAGACATAATCTAATTGAGGAATTTCCATATTGTTTATTTTCATAGCCATAGGAGAGCCTCTACTTTTGGTCGATACTGATTCAATACTGACAGTTCAACTGACTGAGTCAAGTTTCTGTCGCCATGTTTTGTGAAAAAATCACGGGCGTAGCAGCAGCATGGTATAAGACAAGTTGTTGCAAGGTCTGTATCATGTCCTTCACATAATTCATGTATGAATAATTCATTAGATCAGAGAAGCCCATATAAGTCTAATACTGATACTCATTATTGGATCACTGCATCTCCAGTTATGTTGTTTCCAAAAATAACCTGAGCTGTAATGAGTGCTAAAAATACTCTGAGTTAATTTTTAATATTGGATATACACTGCCTAGGTGCCTGGCTAGCTCAGTCAGTAGAAAATGAGACTCTTAATCTCAGGGTTGTGGGTTTGAGCCCTACATTGGGAGAAAACCCCATTCACTTCATTTCATTTCATTCATCAGCATTTCAAAATGTTTCTTGCTTACAACATTTAAATAAGACCCTATAAATAAAACAGACATCTCATTTACATATTGTTTTCTAGCCTTACTTTGAATGTGATGTGTTTTACTCATTAATTTTTTTGTAAATAAACTGCAACACATCCACATTTTACATGTGTGATTAACCCTCTTACACACATTATTTAGTAGCTTAGTAAGTCAGGGCCTATGAGTATTAAGTAGAGAAAAATATTCCATGCATTACGTGGAAGTCAAAGCATATGATGTAGAGAGAGAGAGGTGGTAGAGTGAAATTAGTGACAGGCTTGATTTGATAAACATACTGTTGCACATTATGCACTTGGTAAGCAGGTTTTAGAACAAGCTGCACAACTCTATATGCATGTCTTTGCATGTGCCTAAGAGGTTTGCATAGTACTGTATATTTTGTATATTTGTGGGGGGTTTTTCATTTTTATTTTTTTGTAATTTTTATTTCATCTGGATCTGCAATTGCAAACATCTGCCTTAGGAAACTTAATTTCTTTTTAAAGTTTTACATTAGGATGTGAGTATGCTTGCCATTGCCTGTTGCTACCAGTAGGAGGCAGTGTTACAGTTGGCTGCGCCTGGAGAATCCACGAAATTCACGTATTTGTACTCTCAGAGCTCAGGTCCATTCGTGAATGTTAACGTCAACATTTCATGTCTCAACCTTTCAATCCTGTTTTTACATTTAAAATGTTGTCTCATACAGATGTCATTCCTGGGTTCCAGTAAGAACAGGCCTACACTGCACATGCATGACACAATCGTTAATATTAACAATTAAGTACAATTACTCTTAGACATTCAATATCAGGTAGGCACTCTCTCTCATTTTTTAGTAAGTGCTCTATGCTGGTCAGGGTTGTGGTGGATCCAGAGCCTATTCTGGAAACACTTGGTGTTAGGTGAATATACACCCTGAATGGGATGCCAGTTCATCACAGTGCATCATGCACACACACATTCACACACTCACAATCTTAGCCAGTCCACCTACTAGCATGATTTCGGGAGGTGGGAGGAAAGCAGTGAATCTGGAAGAAACCATGAAGGAAACATCAAGTACTTACTATGAAGTATATTTCATAATGTAATCGCAATATTTCCTATAGTGTCCAAGTTATACATACAGCTGTGCTCATAAATTTACATACCCCTTGCAGAATCTGAAAAATGTTAATAATTAAAATAAAAATAAAAACAAGAGGGATCATTACAATTGCATTTAGTTTTTTTCAGTGTTAATGATCCCCCTTATTATTTTTCATTATTAACATTTTGCAGATTCTGCAAGGGGTATGTAAATTCATGAGCACAGCTGTACTGTATTTTGTACATTCTTAAATATTTCTTGCACCATTCAGTTTGCTTTCTAATTTTAATCTAATTGTTGCATCTTACAATGTCTGCATTGATTCCCAAGTCCAATTCTTTGTAAGTGAATCTTACTTGGACAGCAAAAGTCCATTCTGATGCGAATTTGTAGATTGTATTTTTTTCTGCACCGTTTGATTTGACCACAAATCTGGATGTACCATACATGGTACTTGAGCTGTCGTAGACAACAGTTTCATTGGATTGCACTTACTTTAGGTTCTGAATGGGCTGGTGCTCAAACCTGACACGTATCTGATTTCCCATAAAATCTAAATAGCGAGCAGTCCCATATAACTAGAACCAAATTTTCAACTGGCAGCCATTTCAGTAACTGGAAAAATAAGATGCTGATCAGATTTTTGCACAACTCATAAATGTGGAACAAAAGGCAGTCTAATTTAAGCATACTATAACCCTGCTGGCCAGACCTGAGGTGTTTCTCCAGATGACAGATATGAGAACTGTGTTGTTCTTTCTTTCTTATCTACTGCTTGACATCATCTTCCACCAAGTTTGTTTCAATACTCAAGAAGTGAAGTACTGTGCATGTATAAAATACCCAGAAGTATTCTTGATTCTTCCATTAAGGATGCACCAGTGACTTCAATTTGAAAATGAATTGAAAGACAACAGGCAGGAACAGATTATCCAGTCAATGAATATTTGCTAATAAGTACTGTAAGGGGAAAAAAATGTTTGTTGTTGTGGTGTTATAGGAAAATAATCTATAGCAACACATCCCAAAGTGCTTTATTCCTCTTATGTCATAGCAGTTTGTTGTTTTTCTCTATTTATTAAAGAATGACGCCATCATTTTTATCCACTTAATGTTGTTAATGCGATTATGTGGAGCATGTGTGAATTATAGAAACCATAACATATTAGAAGAAGTGCATTAATTTAAACATATGATTTGCCTTAAAGGCAGATATCACATCGTGTACTGGCGGAAAAAAAAAAAAAAAAAAAAAAAAACACCTCATTGGATAATATGGCAATGAATATTTATAGTTTTAACATGTCATAAAGCTCTCAATTTTCACACAATAACAAGAACATTTTTTTTTGATCACCAGTTTGTCCTCCATGTTTGTTGTTCTTGCAAATCCAAGTACATCAGTTCAGTGGGAAAGTCCTGTGTTTATATGTGTAGGCAGGTTTACAATGCTTCACTCTTTGACTTGTGCAGGCTAATTGTTTTACACTAAGTGTATTAAAGTCGAGGGGTGGGGGGTGGACTATAGCAGAAATATTATCAGCAGGAAGAATTTTCCAATTATACAAATTTCCTCAACCTATAAGAAAAAAACAAACAAAAAAAAACAACAACAACAAAAAAAAACACAGTAGGAGAAGCAAGATGGTGACAGAGTGGGACAGCTGGACTGAGGAGAATCTTCCTTAGTTTTAAAAGAAATAATGGGACGTTTTGAATGTTTGATGGGAAGCTACGACATATTAAAAGGTTTTGTGTAAATTTCATGTGATCTGCTGCTCAATTTGTACAATTTTATGGAAACAAACAAAATGCAAGGCAGTACAATTAGCCCCACGTGTGTATTTCTGAGGACAGTCGATAACACTGCTGAATGAAAATAAGACACGTCAGCAAAAAAAAAAAAAAAAAAATGTAAAAAAAAAAAAAATGAACTCAATTGAGAATGACTTGGATTATTTTTTATTTCGTTTTGAGCTCTGGCAGTGTGTTTGAGGCCCTGAGTCCACAGTAGGTACTGTTACAGTCATTACTGACAGACATATAGCAGAAGTCAGACCGCTCCAAACATATAGAGACGTTTTAGTGGTGATGAACAGGCCTCGCCACATGTGGTCCTGCCATTTAAAGCTCGGCTCAGGCCTCATTTAGAACCATGTGCTTCTCTGCGCTGACCTGTGGAATGCGCTTTCTGCCTTCTCTCTTTTGTTGCTTTGGCAGAGACGTATGCTGTCGGATTTTCCAGCTTGAAGACCTGCCAAACACCCTGTCAGCTCATCCAACAGCCCATGTCTCTTTTGGCTTAAGCATTTTAACGTATTTACCGCCCACTCAACTGCCCTCGTTCCTTGTTTATTTATCGTGCATATGCGCAAAGCCATGAAGACGGGCTTCACCAATTATACAGAGTGACATATGACAACAAGAGAAATATAAAAACCCCAAAACAGTAAGGTCTGAACCTGACACGCTTCATCTGTTAATTACAAATATTTGATGTAAAAAAAACATAAGGAACTTATGTTATAGACTAATTTTGTATCGTAATTGAGGCTATGAGGGGCTACATCCTCCGGCTTATTCAAGTTATAAAAACAATAAATAAATAAATAAATAAGGTTACATTTTTCCCAACCACAATGTCTTATTTGGTGTTATACCAGGTCACTGTTGAATTCTGTGTTCTGATTGGTCAGAAGGTGTTAATTAATTTTCTATAACAGCAGCTCTGACAATAGTGCAGCTTTAATGCTATTAATGCTCTAGTTTTAATACATAATCGTTTCTATAGCAACAACTTACCCAAGGACTTGTATGGCTGACGATCCACATAAGTGGATTAATGAAAGGTGTGTAGTTGTTCATATGAAGTCTTCTGTGAGCATTTATGGAAAGAGTCTCCAGAGTCAGTGCAACACCGGGGACTTTTTCCAACAAGAGCCGGTTTCTCCGTCCTTAACACAATAATCTGGGTTTTGTTTGTTTTTCGTTTGTTATTTATTTGTTTTCTTTAACTTCAAGACAGAGAAAAAGAGAGGCAGGTGAGTAAACGGCTCTTTATAGCTGCTGTAATGTAAGTGATAACAGGAAGGAAAAGAATAAAAAGAATGGCGTGTTGGTCTTTAATAAATAAATAAATAAATTGACTGTATCAAATTGCTGGGATATCAGAGGAATAAGACACTTTTACTTGTGTGGAACAAAGAACAATAGCACAACCAGTGGAAACAAATTCAACTACAGTGGCACACATTCCCATCCCCTTTTCCCACGTTTTATTACAACCGAGAATAGAAATGAACTAACTGGGATTATATTTACACAAAATTGGCAATGATTTTCAAGTGGGAGGAAAAAGTCATTATAGTTTGCAAACTTATTTACGAATAAAACTTGTAAAAGTTGTGATTGCATAAGTATTCACCCCCAATAGTGTGAAAACTCTAAATTACTTCTAATGCAACCATTTGCCATAGGAACTCCATTCATCAGGACCCCTGCACGGCACAGTTTGAAGTTCTCTTAATTCTCAATGTACGTGGCACACCTCATTACAGGCTTAATAATTAGCTGATCAGTTGGATCAGATGTATCAGCAGTAGGGAAAACTTCATGCTGTGCAGGCACGGGCTCTGGCATATATATATATATATATATATATATATATATATATATATATATATATATATAAAACCTATGCTTTGATGTATCCATAGCAAAATTGTAACTATAAGAATACAAATATACATAAATAAATAAGAATCTTCAGATTACACACACAAAAAAAACCCAGTGTTGATTTAACACCCACAGTACTGGATTTACACCCTACAGTGTTTATATAAATCCATTGGACTCAAATGAACACTCTGGGTCAGTGTGATGTATCATGTAGTACATCATTTATATTAGGCCATCACTCAAGGGGATTTCTCAAGGTCATGTTTTAAGAAGAAATATATTTGAATCAGAAGGAAAATGCAACAAAAAAAAAAAAAAATGCAAAAAATAAAAATCCTGGCCACAAAAATGCCAGTTGGTTAGATGTTTAAAATTCAGAGGCATGCAGATTGTCTTTCAGTCATTACAAAACACGCTGTTAGTGAAACACTAGTGTGGCTTTACTATAGAAAGCAAAATCAGTGCTCAATGTCCATCACTATTCACTAAAAAAACATATTGAGTCTAAAAAGTCTGCATGGAGCAGCTTCATCCAATCATAATCACTACATCTTCCTCCTAGTGGATTTACTGTGAATTTATTCAGCATGTTTATGGTTCATGTAGACCAGTTTACCTCACAGCTCCAAGGTCCCTGAATTCGATCCTGAGCTCAGGAAACTGTTTATGTGGAACTGCATTTTCTGCCTGTTTCTGTGCAGGATGCCTCTGAGTTCTCTGGTTTTCTCTCACCACACATACACCTACTGGTTGGTGGATTGGCTATGCTATCTTGCCCCAGGGTGTGAATGAGTGTGTGTGTGTGTGTGTGTGTGTGTGTGTGTGTGTGTGTGTGTGTGTGTGTGTGTGTGTGTGTGTGTGTGTGTGTGTGTGTGTGTGTGTTTCTGTGAATGGTCTTCCTCGACCCTGAGCAGGATGAAGTGGTTATTGATGATATCTAAATAAATGAACAAAGTTGAAAAACTCTGTCTGCTTTCTACTTGGATCTACTCTATGGGATCTTATCTACCCTAAGATCTTACAATCATAGATAGTAAGTCCTAAAATGTCTGCAGATTCCGATTTGTGTGTGTGTGTTTGACTTTGTGTCCGATTTGTGTCCCCAAGTGACCAAAATAATACTTGTCCCCAAAGTGAAGTATGGCTTTCAAATAAAACAGATCACAATTTATTTTTTCTGTAATCCCTCTGGAAAGCAGTGTCCTCAAAAGTAGTAGATATATCATACGTCCCCATTTTCCTTCTATGCGGGTGTGTGTGTGTGTGTGTGTCCTTGCTTGTGCATGTATGTGCGTATGTTTGTGTATATGTGAGTGTTGTTGCATTGGTACATAATGTTGGCCTCCTACAGCTGAATAAATACCAGAAATATTCCCCTGTGCACACGAAGGCCTGTGTTTCAGTGCTTCAGTGACGGACCATCAGCACATCATTAATCAGAGGATAAAATATGCAACATGTTCAGATTTCTTTCGCATTCATTCATCAGCGGTGGCATTTTCACTGCCTACAGCAACACATTAACATCCAAAAACACCGGCAATCTACAGGCAATACACTTTAATGATTTTCTCTAATCAAATGTAGTCAATCTTTGGTGTCTGAAATTTAGCATCATGCAGGACTGCATGTGTAAATCATCATACACCATGTCAGGTGAGTTGGGTGGAGATATAATTTCCAGAGCAATATCTCTAACACTGTATGACACTGTTATGTATAAATAAAAAACCACACAGAGCTAAAAGAAAACAAAAAACAAACAAACAAACAAAACAGTCATAGCTCCATCTTTTTTTTTTGCTCAGCACATAATTTTGAGTCACTAAGACAGCATGTGACTCAGGTATGGGGCGTGGCTTAAAATTTAAACATGGAATTGAACCTTAGAAATGATTTGAATTGTATTATACAAACAGGTAGAGTTTTTTGGGATTATTTGCCCCTTTTTTTTGCTGGAAAACTACTTGAACTGACGAAAATGCAATTGCACAAAATTGTTTTTAATGGTCTTTCAAAGTAAATGAGACCTTTTAGCCGTACTCATGTGCAACGGGCTTTGACTGATTGCATGTTGTGATGACGTCAACATGACTCGTCGTCGACCAAATCCCAGGAAAATCTCCGTGGAATCTCTGCGGATAAAGCTCCTCCATATATTGCAGAGTTTGCTTGATTTTGCGCTAATTCCTGTGATCTAAAAAATCCTGGAGGAACTAAAATGAAAAGAAAAACCATTGACTCTGTTTTCAGGGAGAATTTACTTTTGTTGCATGATTTATCTTCAGTTGTCGGCTTGGAGTGAAGTGTCAATGCAAATCAGTACAAATTTCTGATTGATTTCCTTTATCCTATAATGAAACACAGCATCATCTTCCAGGAAGACTCCGCCCCCATCCTCAAGGCACAATGATAAATTGAATGAAGGAAGAAAATAAGAAAGTAAGCTGTCACCCATCTGTATGACAAATTTTATACATTAATTTATTAACAATTTTTAACTAATTGACTGATTGACAACATTTGGATATAAGGGGGAAAATTTATGCATTTATTGCCTGATTTTAAGCTTCTAGAGAACATCATTTCTTAGTGCACTCTCCTTTTTAAGTCGTTTAGTAAAACGCTCTCTTATTTAATGAGCATTTTATCATTTCCGTCAGGCTATTTTGACTTCAAACATTTGGCTGAGCCAGATTGACACTCATCAGATCAATTTCACACGTTTGCGGCGAGTTCACAGCCATCATGCCCTAAACATCTCTAATGAAGCTCGGTGCCACTGTGGGCCATTGCCCTCCCTCATTAGTCAGAATAACCGCTGTCAGATGGGCTGGTGTCAGATTTGCCGGTGGAAAATAAGGAACTCATCAAGCTGAGTAAATCAGAATTTATTTATACACACACACTGTCAGCTTGGCTTAAATTCTCACACAGTGTGCTTTCATTCTCCTCCACTGCCAATAACAATACTCTTCACACCTACTACAGAAATTTGCCTATTATTCTCTAAGAGGCATTAGATATTGCTAACTTGGCATTAGAGATGAAATTTAATTACTGTATGTATGCACTGTCTGACAATAGAGTTATGACACAATAAACATTAAACATTAAAATAAAAATAAACATATAAATCAAATGGAAATTATGTTATCATCCAAATAATTACTGAAGGACATTTAGGCCATGCCTCCTTCCTGAGTCTGGTGCTGGTGTGGAATGACACCAAACTATGTGCTGAGGAAGAAAGAAAGTGGTTCAGCTTCACTTAAGCATTAAAAAAAGAGATGCATACACAACCTGGTTGCAAAAGGACCCTACCTGGCTATAATCTGATGGAAGAATCTACCAGGACTAATATTTAGAAATCAGATTGACATTAGCTAAAAGGTTATATACTTATTATTATAGACTACCACTAAAAGACAGGGAGTTCTATTCACTCTCTGACCTATACTTTCAAATGGTGTAACTAGAAGATCATTATGGCTTGGAGTCCTCTCAGCAGCTACAGTAAATGATATAGAGATGGCCTAGCCTGCAATGGCCAGACATCATATAATCAGAGTATGCAAGTCTCTTGATACTTACAAGTTAATGGTTTGTGGGCACATTCAAGACGTAATGTTTTACGATTTCAACACAGAGGACGTCATGGCTCTGAAAGTCGAGGTACTGCCCAGTCAGACGCCATAAAGTCATTTGCAGGATCAACAAAATTTGCTAGCTAAACATGACCATTATAGGCAACTCCTAGTTTTAGCCTAGCCTTGGTTAGTTTCTTGATGTAGATTTTAGATGAGCTTCACAGGTTTGTTAAAGCTATATATATATATATATATATATATATATATATATATATATATATATATATATATATATATATAAATTAGGTATTTTAGCTGTCTAGTAAGCTAAGCCTTGCTAAGCTAAATTCATAGTTAGCAAGCCAACTTCACTGATATGATACTTAACGTTACTTGGACAGCTATCCCATCTAATGGGCTTTAACTACAGCCATTTTCCAGTGGCTTGGAAAAGTGTCCGGTTTGATAGTAGGCGGTTAAATCAAATGTGTTTATGAATACTTTTCCGATGCTGACACCAAACAGCACACTGTGACATTTTAGAAAATTCTGGCTTGCTCTTAAAAATCACTATAGACTCCAGTTTTTCCAAGGAAGAGGCACAGCTGTCGTGTCTCACTCGGGGGTCTACAAGTAAGCAATAATGTTGTGTTTGACATGCAGTCTCAACTGCTGATATTCTAAGCAATAAGCGTATGAAGCCAGCACATTTGCGACGTCATTTGACAACTACACGTGGCACCTTGATGACAAACCAGTTGAGTTTTTCAGAGGAATTTGTACATGTGTGAATCAAAGCAAAGCCACAATAAAAAGTAGTAGAACTATAGTGTCCAAAGCACAAGAAGCATCATACACTGCAAGCCTGCTAATTGCTAAAGCAGGTAAGCCTCAAACTATTGGTGAAGAGCTTTGTTTACCTCTCGCAAAAGAGATTTACATTTACATTTGGCAGACACCAGTATCCAGAGTGACTTACAATTATCTATTTCATACAACAGAGCAATTGAGGGTCAAGGGCCCAGCAGTGGCAGCTTGGTGGTGCTGGGATTTGACTCACTCACAACTTCCTTATCAGAAGTCCAACGTCCTAATGGCTTGATTAAAGAGAATGGAACTGACTCGAAGAAATGTTGTAGAGTTTGTACAGACGGCGCCAGGTCAATGACAGATTGACACAGCGATGTAATTGCACAGATTAAAGAAGGTGCCCCAGACGTTAAGTGGACCCACTGCAGCATCCATCATGAGGCCTTGGCAGTTAAGAAAATGCCTATGGATTTAAAATCTGTCTTAGATTCTGCTGTCAAAGTTGTGAATTTGATCAAAGCTCAACCCATGAATTCATGTCTGTTTAGTGTGCTCTGTAATAAAACGGGCAGCGAACATATGACGCGTTTCCTACATACTGAAGTGAGATGGTTAACAAGAGGCAACGTGCTCACGTGGCTCACATGAACTTCACTCCGAGGTGCAGATAGTTTTACATCAGCTGCAGTCTCCCCTCGCAGGTCTGTTTGAGGATCCGGTGTGGCTGGAAAAATGAACATTTGAATTATCTGAATTTGGGACTACAGGGGCACAGCTTAACTGTTTTGATGTGCATGATAAAATCACCACCATGAAGAAAAAGCTGCAGTTTTGCATCAATAAAGTCAATGCAAGCAATGTCTCTGTGTTCACAACTCTATAGAACTTTCTGCACACTAATGAGATGGCACTTGATTCTGCCGTTCAAGATGTAATAGTTGTGCACCTCTCCTTACTAATCAAACCATTTGCAGAATATTTTCTGGAGGAAGCAAGACCAGAGTGGATCAGAAATCCCTTTGCTACTGATGTCAAAGAAGTACCTCAGGATCTGAGGAGGCAAAGCTGTTGGCATTACCATCTATCTATCTATCTATCTATCTATCTATCTATCTGTCTATCTATCTATCTATCAATCAATCAATCAATCAATCAATCAATCAGTCAGTCAATCTATCTATCTATCTATCTATCTATCTATCTATCTATCTATCTATCTATCTATCTATCTATCACACCTCATAAGTCAGAATTAAAACAGCAGTCACTTCTGAATTTTTGGATCCAAAGACAGGATCCAAAGAGGATTCCCTTCCTTCTCCTTCAAGGTTGTGTAGGTTTTAATTCCCTCACCAGCCTCTTTTTTCTCTCCTGAAATTAATGAGACACAAAATGCAGTTTGTCATGTTATCAAGAAAGCTCAAAACATAAAATTCTCTATCTCGAAGACTTTCCAGTGTAAGAAAACTTAAAAAAAAAAAAAAAAATGACAGCATATAACCATCTGTTACAAACCATTGACAGAGGAGACTCCATAAATGCTAAATAAACTGTCTCCTCGCACACACACACACAAAATCATGTCAGTGGCACTGCTGTACTGAAAATATACCACCACCCAAATCATGGTAAATGGTCTGCATTAAATATAGCGCTTTTTTAACCTTAGCAGTTCCAAAGCACTTTACACTGTTTCTCATTCACACACATGGTACTAGAGCTGCCATGCAAGGCACTAACTTGCCATCGGGAGCAACTTGGGATTCAGTGTCTCGCCCAAGAACACTTCGGCATGTGGAGTCATGCGGGCTGGGAATTGAGCTGCCAGCCCTACGATTAGTGGACAACCCGCTCTACCACCTGAGCCACAGCCGCCCATCATGCCCAAATTGTCTGAGTGGTGGTACTATGGTGGTCTCTGACACATCAATGGGCTGAAGCTGGTACTTGTACACCTACAACATGACCTATATGGAACGTATACCTGATAAAAAGGTAACTACTCGTTCTCTTTATCATCATGTGTGGCCCTATGTTCAGTGCAAA
The DNA here is from genome assembly GCF_001660625.3 of Ictalurus punctatus. Taxonomy (NCBI): domain Eukaryota; kingdom Metazoa; phylum Chordata; class Actinopteri; order Siluriformes; family Ictaluridae; genus Ictalurus; species Ictalurus punctatus. The sequence continues at coordinate 21,014,190 of NC_030433.2, forward strand.
TCACCCAGTGCTGCTCTGAGATCTTCCGGGTTCTGGACTGGAATTACTCCAAGACTGAAGCGTTCAAAACAACCATCAGTGTATAATGCCAACCCAACTGTCTTTTCTTTACAGGACCTCATTAATCCATCGTGTATTTTGTTGGTTTCTGTGCCTTACTGTAGACTTACAGACTGATTCATGTTTGCTCGCATTATTTTCCAGGTTGAAGGAGACTGGGTACCGTAAGTCTGATTTCAGCTGTTATTTCCTGGTATTTACATCTAGATGTGTTAAACAACATAAAACATAGAACCTTTTCTTTCAGACCACCCGATTTTTAGGCAAGCAAAAGTATTGGAACAGACAAGGCTTGAAGTAAATTAAAGTAAATAACACGTAATATTTGGTTGCATATCCTTTGCATCAAGCCTGCGACTAACTGACATCACTAAATTGTTGGTTTCTTCTTTTGTGATCTTTTTCCAGGCTTTTACTGCCTCCTCTTTCAGTTGTTGTATGTTTTTGTGTGTTTCTGAGTTCAGTCTCCTCTTCAGGAGCTGAAATTAGGTGCTCAGTTGGGTTAAGGTCTGGTGATTGACATGGCCAGTCTAAAAACTTCTTCACCCCTGATAAAGTCCTTTGTTGAGTTTGCAGTGTGTTTCGGATCATTGTCTTGCTGCAGGACAAAGTTCCTCCCGATCACTTTGGTAGAGGTTATTCTTGTTTCCAGAACTTTTCTGGCTCCTCTCTGTATTTCTTTGAGAATTCCAATCTGGCTTTCTGATTCTTACTGCTGATGAGTGGTTTGCATCTTGTGGTATGGCCTGTATATTTCTGTTCTCGAAGTCTTCTTTGAACGGTGGATTGCGATACCTTCACCCCTGCCCTGTGGAGATTGTTGGTGATGTCACTGACGGTTGTTTTGGGGGTTTTCTTTACAACTCCCACAAGGTTTCTGTCATCAGCTGTTGTAGTTTTCCTTGGCCGACCCACACTGTGTCTGTTGCGCAGTACACCAGTGGTTTCTTTCATTCCAAATTGCTGTATTGGCTACGCTTAATGCTGGTGCAATGCCTCTGATTGAGTTTCCGTCTTAGAAATGGCTTGATTTTCTCCCAAAGACAGCTCGCTGATCTTCATCTTGGCTTATTCTTTTTAACAACAAATGAGTCTTCACAAGTGAAACTGAAGCTTAAAACCAAGAGTAAATGTTCAGAGCTATTTATTGTTCAACCAATCAATCTAACAGGACACACCTGGGTAACAAAAAACACCTGTCAGTCACAGGTTTCACTGGTTGTTTTTGTTCCAATATTTTTGCTCACCTACAAATTGGTTGGTCTGATACAAAATGTGCTACAGCGCCCTCCACTAATATTGGCACCCTTGGTAAAGAAGGCTGTGAAAATGTGTCTTTATTGTTTAACCTTTTGACCTTTTGTTAAAAAAAATTGCAAAAATACTCTGCTCTCATTGGTGTGCAACAATTATTGGCACTCTTTGAGTCAATACTTTGTGCTAGCACCCTTTGCCTAGATAACAGCTCTGAGTCTTCTCCTATAATGCCTGATGACGGCTGTAATAACATCTTTGAAGTGTTGCTTTAGGTATTAGTGAGACCCAGAAAGTTGGTTTATAGGAAAGAAAAAAAAATATGTTTAAAGTGTGTAAACTTTAGGTGCTATTCCTCATTTGTCCACTAGTTTGAGCAAAGTCAGAACACACATATGAGAACAAATGATCCATTTTAGAGGTTGTAGAGAATAGTACCACCTAAAAAATAACTTGGAAAAATCAGGACATAAATTTATTTAGTCCGTTAATTAGTTACAGTAGTGTAATTTGCAATGCACCATTCTTGAAGTTGTATTAATTATTAAGTTTTTATAATTATTAGCCTGTTTCACTGGTCACTTGAATCGGTTTAATCCAAAGGCTTTGTGTAGCTTTAAGTTCAGTCCCAGCTTCTAAAACATTCTGTTTGTTTTGTTTTTTTTATTATTGAACTTACGCTACTAATAACAATAATCACCCATCAATGTGTGCAAATCCTGGTGTTTGAACTAGGTCCCAGGGTTCTTGATCTCTTTCCACTGGCTTGTGCTCAGCTTAAATGGAGCTTAACCAGACACACAACACCTGGAATGAGCCAACAGTCATGGCAAAAACTCAAAAACTTCTTTCTTACATGTCAGAATGAGTGATTCATATGGCTATATAATTATACTTAATTCCATAAGTAGTTAAATCATTAGAGTATTCTAAATAATTTATTTATTTCACTTCCACAGAAAGTTCCAGGTAAAACATCTTTATAAAGCTAGCACCATTAACTAACAAAAGATCCACTGACGAAACCCTATGCTGATGCGAATAATCACCAACGCGAAGCTATAACACTATCAAACTATGGAAGATCTTTAGAAAACAATGTTTGTATTGTTTTAAGCCTTCAACAACTTCAACAACAGCCTTTATCAAACAAATTTGATCAACTTTTGCCTGGTAAACATGTCGTTTTTGTGGTTGTGACATTAAGAAAAGAGGTACTACAATAACATTTTTTGAAAAACATAAAATGGAGATCCCTCTGTAGAAGGTCAGCTGTTAAGAGATCAAATGCAGTTTGCTACACAACCACTAGATGGTACCACAACTCAAGTTTCAAACTTTCTTTTCGGTTCTAGAATTTGCTGTAATAAATAAACAATTGATGAATTCTAAACTGCTATTTAGGTTAACATCTTAATATGTAGTCAGGTTTACTTAGTTTACTCTCTTCATATAATATTTGAATATGTTGATTAATTTGGATAATAATAATAATAATAATAATAATAATAATAATAATAATAATAATAATAATAATAAACCTTACTGAAATCAGATTTATTGATGGAATGAATACGTATTCCTTATACGTATTCATTATTGAGGATGTAAAGGAAAAAAATGAGGAAGTAACGTCCTAAACTAATGAAAATATATCACGAATTGCCATGTCATTAAATTTTTTTATTATTATTTATTTTATTTTATTTATTTTTTGAGTTGGTAAGCTTCTTTACAGTAAACATAACAGGAACATAAACGTTACTCCTTCACATATAATTAGTGATCATTTTCTTTCCCTTGAGAATTTCAGCAATGTGTCATGGGACATTTGTTTTATAAACGGCGAGAAAACTCAAAAACTGTCCCGAGATATTTGAATTCATCTTAAATATTTATACTGAGTTTGTTATTAGCCTATTAGCACCACCTCTCACCATACACCATTTTGCATTTAGCTTTAACCCCCTAGCACTGCTTGCTAATTCTTCTGAAGTGAGGGTGTGTGCAGTTCGCAGTTTTTAATAAAGAGCATTGAAAAATAAGAATAATAAATACATGTGTCACGTACATAAGTACTATGAAAATACAGGTCAGTTGCGAAAATGTGTAATATAGCCTAAGAGTTGCCAGAATTAGTTGAGGTGACTCCATGAGTTGCTATACGTTTATATCAGATAATTTAGCTAGGACACATGTTCCCAAACCTTGGAGAACCCCCTGTCCTGCACATGTTAGTGTTTTCCCTGCTCTAACGCACCCACTTCAACTCAGGAAGGGTTGTTAATTTTTTTCTTTATTTATTTAAATCAGGTGTGTTGCATGTAGGAGTGGATGATATAAAATTTTCTTCTTGTCGTGTTACTGACTGTCCACTAGAGGTCCCTGAACAAGCCGCACACAGGCACAGAAAGCACAGAAAGACGCTGTTTTCTGTTAGAAACAGATTAACCCCACAGACCCAAGTAGTAGTGGCTTTTTTATGTCCTCGATCAACTCTAATGCACCTGCTACAAATCTATTCTGGTGCATAATCCTTAACTGATCCTCTTGCTTTTGAGACACCTCCTAACAACTACTACTAGGCTATCCGGTTTAACGCTAGGCTCATATCAAGTCATACAAGATGTACACCTTAAGATGTCTACTTAACCTTGTGTTTGTTTATGTTCAACACAATCCGTACTGTTCATCTCTCTTTCTTTGTCATACAGTAGGCTACACCTCATGGAGTTTTTCCTTTGGCTTGCTCACTGGTTTGTGACACCGATCTGTTGAATTAGATGATGTTTCCAGAGCTCTCTTTAATCTGAAGCATGCTGCACATTGGAAAAAGTTGATTGAACTCAAACCACTGTTGGAAGGACGTCTGAAAAAATAAATTAATGCATTATCCTCAAGTGACTAAAAAGCAGATTCAGTTTGATTGCATTCAACACAACTAGCCTGCTCCACAATGCCCTAGTGATCTGCTTTTAAAACTTAAATCCTAAGAGTTACAGCTGCTATTGTTTTGCAGATTTCCCCCTTTGCCTACATTTGAGAATCATAAACCCATAAATATCTCAGTGCTGAATGTGCTCCTGAATTCCTGATGCTTGGTTAAGTCATAGTAAAAGGTGCCTGCGATCTCTAGACAATAGGCAAAGTGTCTCCCTCCATATGGCTGCCCTGTGGGACTCTTTTGTAAGGTGATGGATATACTCACATTAATGGCTGTCATCTCTGAAAGTTTTTTTTTTCTTTTTTTCTAAGCCATGCCCCCCCCCCTCCCCCCATGCAGTCCTAACCACCCCCACCACCAACCAGCGTTCCTTCTACTACCACAAGGTACTTGTATCTGCAAAGTGTGCCTTTCGCTTTGTACACAAATCCCCAGTGCACCATCCCCTCCCTCCACACTCCAGACTTTATATTTGTGAAAGGGAGCGTCTCAAATGTCCTGTGCAGGCGCAACAGCTGCCACTGTGCCACGCCGTTCTTTCAGGCCTCCGACAAAAGAGGGCAGTTTTTTTTCCCCTTTCTTTTTTCCCTTTTGACGAGGGGGGCTCAGTGCACTTTTGTGTGCAAGTGCCCCCCACCCCTCCACCCCAGCCCTTTTTTGAAGCAGCTATAGCCTTTGTGTGCTTACTAGAAACAGGAGTGGATGGAAGAAGGGGGGCATCTGATATGGCTCCTGTGCAAGCCTGAGGGCCAGCCACAGCACAGCTGGCCACTACAGACTGTCTCCTCATACCGCACCCCTCTACAAACACAGCCTGAAACCACCACCACCACAGCCACTCCAGGCCTCTCAGATAGACAGATGATCCCCAGAGTCATAGCAATATCTATCTGTATTTTGGCAACAGTTGGCAGCATGTGTCAGCACTACACACCTTTGATCTCTGCATTCAGCATGACGGCCCAGTCTGAAATCTTATCTTCTTCTCCACCTGCATGTGCAAGTAATCGCATCCAAAATGCTCACAGTACAAAGCGGAATGCTTCACACCTGCTACCTTGTCCTGTTCAGAGTTTAGTTGTGTTTACACAGCAGAAATATCAGGAATTTTAGGTGATTTGGATTGATGAATGTAGTGAATATAACTTCACTACTCCTTCAAACCATGAAGGTTCAATGCCGTGTTTGCATCCTTGTTTTGTTTGATATCTGCAAACAAATTTCGGTTGACAGAATGTTACAGTTCTAGAAATGTTTACGTAATATTTATAGAACGTGGATACAACATCGCCTCATCATTTCATTATTGCTCGACAGTTGTGAGACGGTTCAGTTCCAGTAGAATCAATTTAAGAGGTTAGAATTCCTAACTATCAAAAATAAAAATAAAAAAAATACCCTTAAGGACCCTTTTTTTCTCCAAGACTAAGGAATGCTACCTACTCCTTGCTATATACTTTTGAAAATAAACTGCCTGAAACAGTCCCTTAAAGTGATGCCATTTTGTTTCCGTAAAGAACCAAATTTTTGGTCCATAATTCTTTAATGATTTTTTTTTGGTTGCAACAACAAACTATGAATCAGCATGAATCAGTACTTGTGGGCAGTTTAAGATGGTAATCAGCTATGACTAAGCTCTATCAGGCTGATCTCTACTCACAGATGGATATTTGAGCAGGTGATGTGGAGGAGGAGAGGCCCACACTGGGGCATGGACGAGCAAGCCAGCATTAGGCAGGAGGCCTGACCCTCTGACTACACACAAAGAGACAGCTGGCCCACATAATGAGTGATTACCATAGCGTGCAGACTGGAGCCCCTCACTCTACAGACCATAATCTGCCAGGCCGCCATGGCAGGACGGGGGACAGCAACTGGCCAATTTAGAAAGTTCTACATATTAGCATGGAAGGATGGTGGTAGGCGCCATCGATAAAAGTTGACAAGAGAGAGGCTGGCTTTTGGAAATGAATGGCTGCTGATGTTTGCCAGAAATATGCTGCATTCCGTTTAGACTGATAAGTCTAGTGAAGTTCCCCTCCAGCACTCTTTCTCCATGCATGTTTACATACACATCGTAAACTATTCACGATCCTATCATCATGATTTGGTTTCGTTTGCATCACAATAAAAGCGAAGCAACTACTTTTCCACCAAAACGTGTCAGACCTTGTTTCTGATAAGGTATCTGTTGAGAAAACATGAAATACCGATGTCCGTGTCCCTGGTGACCTGTGTCCGTGTCCTCTCCATCACCCTTAACCCTTCGGAACCATCTGCTCTGACTCCAGGGACATCCCCACCCCAGTTCACTAGTTGTTTTACTCTGGTAGGGTCAACAGGGATCTGGAGAAGGCACTCAACAGTCATGTGTTAGCAAGGACCCTTGTAAAACAGGAGTCCAAAAGAGGCATAGATGAAATGAAATATTGTGACATTGCAACCCTCTTTCAAGTCCCAGAACAGCTGAAAGCACTGGCGAAAGGAGACCCCCATTCTAGTCAAGATACCTCCCTAAGGCATATATCAGTCAGTGCCTATGTGACAGCAGGCCTCATCTCAGCAGCATGTGTGCACCCTCCTTCCGTTGCTCCCTAAACCACTAGAAGAACACCCAGTCTGCCTGACAGGAGGTCTTTTTAGAGACTGCTCCATGATGACTGGGGAAGCAGCAGCAGGTCCCCTGAGGGAATGTAGCTTAAAAGGAGAAGGCTTGTGCCAGGCACAGGGTCGACATTAAGGCCCGCCTGTGTGCTGCTGCTTTGTTCTGCACTGGCTCATTTGATTACCTCTAGTTTTTTTTTAACCATTTTGGATGTTTGGAGAAAACCAGATCCATTTAGATGCATCCAGAGTTCAGCTGTTCACTCCCACAACATGGTACCCTGCAAACGCCAATGTTCTATCATGCATTAAATTTTACATGTAATCCTAAAAGAAGCATACGAAAGTGCTGCCTCCACTTTTTTTTTTTTAAGAACAAATATGCTTTCAAATGTTTTAAAAGGTTTTAAGAACATAAATTAAATCCAACCAATCAGATTGCAGGTCAGACAGTGTAAAAAAAAATCAATCAAGACGGCAGCTGTTATTGCTGGTGGAAAAAAAATATATAAAAAGATTTATAAAATGTTGACGTGGCTTCTAAGGGAACCCTTCTATTTAAAATCTACTACAGTTGTTTGTATTTATTACAGGGGGATCCCAGTAGATATCCATTTAGGAACAAAAATCTACAAATCACAGGTGGAACCCTTTTTTCTAAGAGTGCAGCACCAAAGATAAAGCAAGTGTCCTTCTCAAAATCTTTTTTCCATCCAACCAATCAGATGGAAGGTGGCATGCTGGGAAAATGTTCTAAAATATATAAAACAACATGATAGTCCAATCATTTTTGTTCGCTTATGCATTTGGATATATTTTTTGTTGTTAACACGTTTTTTCCACCACAAAGATTCCGCAATATTTACGCCATTCATTGTTTAACTTCTCTGTGGAACCAGCAAAAGTGGATAAAGATCAATAAACCTAAATATTCTTTAAAAATAAAAGTAAAAAATTGTTGTTCCGTGTTATCATTTTGAAGAATCTTTTTTCTTTTTTTTTTTGGCGTCTTTATTTATAAGTTGCTGTAAAATCTCAAACTTGAGAAATAATTACAATATTTCATGTCTCTTCTCTAGATAGCCCAATGAGCTAGTTAGCTACTACAACTCATTGTTCAAGAGCATTGTTAGCATGAGTGCTAAATGCCACCAGCTTTTGAGAAAGCTTTTCTCAGCAACTCCCCATTACTTATAGATCTTTGTTGATGTTACTTGCAGATATTCTTTACCAAATCATTTAAGATTTGAAATACTGACATGTACTTCATTTATGGCTTGATCGAGCATATTGTCTACATTAACTAATGTTTGCATTGAGTCAGTAACGTGAATGGTGTCGTGCTTGGTTATGACAAAAACACAATAGCTGTGTCCCAAATGACATACTATACACTATGCACTTACAATACGTGCTATGTACTCTACCATCTAGTGTATGTAATTTAAACAGAGTAGTATCATCTCAAATGGAGCACTAATGGCTTTTTACTAATATACTAAGTATAAGCTGTACTTAGTCAGACTCGACTCAGTACAGCTGAGTCAACGAAAATGAATTTCACCATATCAAGGTAACAAACAGTAAAATGAAGAACGTTTTCACACTGCTTTTTTTTTATTCTGAACAAATTTGTACTAGTGTCAGCACCTGCTAGTTCTGCCCCTCTTCCATTACATAAGCTAAGCAGCAAATGTTGAGTGCATGAAATGTCCAACATTCCACACTTCGTTTTTTTTTTGTTTGTTTGTTTTGTTTGTTTTCTTTTTTTTCGGTTGAATAAATGTATCCTCCAGATACTTGAAGTGCACTTCTTCTGGACTTGGAATCTTTAGTTTGAACACAATTTCAATGACTACTTTCACAACTGCTCACACTAGTTATATTACAAAATGGCATAGAATAGTGCATAAGTATGCGGTTTGGGACGCATCTAATATAAACAAGTGCCCAAAAGAAAAAGTTCTACTAACTATCAAACACTCTTTTTTATTATTTCTTATGTTGTATGTAGTTCTCTTTTCTTGCGTTTGCCCATCCTACTGTAGGTTCAGACATTTGAGACCTCGGGGGTGGGGGGTTTGCTGTTCATCAGCCAGATGGCACTTTCTCAACCAATCACAAGCTGTTTCCATCTGAGTCTGAGGAGAAAGGGCTTCAGTCATAAAAGGCAAATCAGAGGCAGGGTTATTATTCCACAAAGTGAAATCCACATTAGTGATAAATGTGGCTTATATTGCCTAATTCATTTCAAGCATTAATACCAAATTATGATCCCTTAGGCCCTGTTCTATCACATAATTCCACATTTTCCGTATGAAAATCCATTATTGTACATAATAACAGAAATTTAGGGTTTTAATGCTTTTACTTCCAGTTTAAATCCCTGGTTGAAGCTATTTAGATTTAGTAATATCTACATTTCATTAGATCCAATGCAAAACTAAGGAAACAAACTTGCCTTGGCCAATAAATGACATTTGCGGTAAAGGGGATACACTGGATTTATAGCAGTGGGCTGGATAATATGGGACTATTTCAGGGTCCAGTCCTGAAAACTCACTACCATCCACTACCAGTTTCAAGTTTTTACCCGCATGTGATAAATTTCATGCATCCATCCATCCATCCATCTTTTATACCGCTTTATCCTTTTCAGGGTCACGGGGAAACCTGGAGCCTATCCCAGCGAGCATCGGGCACATGGCGGGGTATAGGGTGCCAATCCATCGCAGGAAAATTTCATGCAGTTCACGTACTATCTGTTCCAGCACTTGGATCCATATATTGGCTCAATACTGGTCCATGTATAAGATTGCATCTCAGGCCTCATATGATATAGGACTTATAGTCAGGCCACTTTTGGATAAAATTTAAAGCCACACAAGCATCACCCAATGAGAACTCCATATTTAAAAGGTGTGTCTCACTTTAATGGGACATCTAGATTTTGTCCAGAGTGAATCTTTATATTTTTAAAGTTTCACAGAAAAGATGACAAATTTAAGACATCGAAATTATTATATCCTAATTTCAAAAAGGGCGTATATTTAAGAATCTGATCAAAACTTGGATCAGTAATATCTTTTCATGGGTCAATTTAAGTCAGTGATGTACATCTTTGGTCAGTCAGTGCTCACTGACTGTGCTCATGTGACTGATTGCATTTGGGCCATTTTGGCTGCTTACATTTGGGGCACATTTGTCCCACAATTCACTCACCGTAACTGATCCTAACCTCAACTAAAGAATCTGTTTTCTGTGTTTTGACTGGGAAGAATCCAAAATTGCGCAGAACAGTTGGCTTCCAGGCCCGGAGCTGAGAATCTAGACTATTTGTAAAGCTGTCAAGTGGAAATATCACAAGAGAGTCTCACATTTTTTCTGCTGAAATCCCACGAACTACACTTCCCACAAGCCAACTCGTCACATGACCTGACACATGATCCATATCCCCACTCACATTTACTAGACTTCTGGTTACTTATACCTGTTCACAGTAGTAGTTTTCAGTGAGTCATACCATTTCGCTCAGCTCACAGGTCTTTCAGCATCCGAATGGCTCATTTCAAACCAAACAAGTTTTGCGGTATTCTGACCAGTAACTGTTCATCTTTGCCTAACTACTGCATGTCTGATTGTTTAATCAAGAATCAATAATACTCTTCCTTATCATTATCATAGTAACATTGCATTGCATATGTCTGTGTCTGTGCTTCATTAAAAAGATTTATATCCATTTATTCTGAAAACCAATCACCTTCACTAATACACTTACCTTAACAAACACACAACTTACCATTCACACAAATGAACAGCTCAGATGTCGAAAGAAAATCATGAATGAATGACATTAAATACATGGACAAACAAAAAGAACAGAAGAAAATCTGGAGCATATATGTGAATCAGTTCTCAACAAAAATGACTAAAAACTGACTAATTCTCAAATAATCATTAGTTTTCAAACACCTGCAGCAGTTAAATAGTCTGGACTGAATTCAGTTCTTTGAAAAGTCTGAATTGTGGTTTACACAGTGATGAGACTGAGCCTTGTTTACCTAGTTTCAACTGTATCTGCTATCTCTTTTGTTCTTTGCCTCATCCTGTCTCTTTGTTGCTCGCATGACCTTTGGCTTGCATTGAGTATCCGTTTGTCCTTTTGGTTCGTCTGACTCAATCTTTTTTTTTTTTCTTTTTTTTTTTTAAACGCAATTAAATCGTTTACTGAAAGCCATTCATGTTGTTGCTAATTACTATAATGTCATTTCCTGTAAATTGTTTTACCTAAACCTGCTTACAAAAGATCCAATTTGCAGATCATTGGTAAGCACTTTATTTAAAATAAAAATTCTGTAAGATGCACACAAAATCTGTTTATTTCAAAGGTTATTCAACCAAGCTTAATCATTCATCTTCAGTAAGCATTTTATCCTACTCATGGTCACGTGGCTCTGGAGCACTGGGTCCAGGGTGGGACGTCAATCCTGCGCAGACCATGCACACACACACATTTACACAATTATTCACACCCAGGGGCACTCTAGCATAGGCAATATTTTTACCAACATGTTTTTGGGAGGTTGGAGGAAACCAGAGAACCTTGAGGAAACCCCACATGGACATGGGGAGAACATGCAGACCTCCACAGAGAGTATCCCAAGCTCTAGGTCAAATCAGAGATCTGTGTTAATACGACTTACTGTACCATTGTTATCCTCCTAATTAGTAATATGTCATTTGCTCCTTATTCCAGAATGAAATGTAATTTCTTAATATTGGGTTACATTATTCAGATTGAAACCAATACGAATACAGATACATCAAATAGGCAGAGTGTTTATGCTTTTTTTCTTTAAGAAAGCTTGCCAGAAATATGCAGATTAGGTGTGTGCATCGGGATTCCACTGGACAAAATAAAACAAGCATGCCGAAGGTTTTTTCTTCAATGCTTAACTTTAAAGATTAGCTTGCGGAAGCTTGCGAGGAGGGTTTATACAACATAAAAACTGTACAACAAGACTAAAAGCCCAAAATGTTTGGGTATTGGAAAATTATTTTCTGGCAAAACAAGTTAACAATGCTGCGCATTTCGGATTTGCAGTATATATTGAAGCAATATCGCACTCACAATCATGTGGTTATACTGAATATTGGCACGGGCGTGATTTGGCCGGGTGTGATTTGACCGTATAGGCACGAGCCTGTCGTTTAAAAGACTGAGAGTGCGATATTACTAATATACGACAGTTCTATAAACAAGAGATTAATATCGAGTAAGTGACATTTCAGACACAATATGGACAAATGTTCTGTTTATTTTTGCTCCGCCAGAGGAAATAGATCCTGAAGAAGCTACACTCACTACAGTATATAGCACATTGGCTAGATGGATCGCTAGCTCACATTGATTTCAAAATTCCCTTAAAGGTGCTTCTTGTAAAAGTGGTGTCCCTTCTTCCTGTTCATCTTCAACTGACAAGCTTTCATACTTTAAGCCAAAAAGTTATATTCCTGAAAAGTATTGTTTGCCATGTCCACTGATGATGTCGCTAACATTACTGTAGTAATCATTTCAAACTAGGAAGTGGAATTTTATGTGGCGAACACAGATGTGATACACAGTGAAATGTCCCAGTGGACCAGAACTAACTGTTATAAGCATATTTAGGCATGGATATTATACACGGAACCTGGCAACCCTGCTCAGTATTGTAAGAACTGTAAGTTCATTGCACATGTTTTTTGTCGTTTTTAAATAATAGTTCTCCAACATTATGCAAAGGAAATCTGCAGAAAATGTGTATTATTATTATTATTATTATTATTATTATTATTATTATTATTATTATTATTATTATTATTATTATTATTATTATTATTATTATTGTTGTTGTTGTTGTTGTTGTTGTTTCTATTGAGGGCGCACAGTGGCTTAGTGGTTAGCATGTTCGCGTCACACCTCCAGGGTCGGGGGTTCGATTCCCACCATGGCTCTGTGTTTGCATGTTCTCCCTGTGCTGCGTGGGTTTCCTCCCCAGTCCAAAGACATGCATGGTAGGTGGATTGGCGTGTATGAATGTGTATGTGATTGTGCCCTGCGATGGATTGGCACCCTGTCCAGAGTGTACCCCGCTTTGTGCCCGATGCTCCCTGGGATAGGCTCCAGGATTCCCCGTAACCATGAAGAAAGGATAAGCGGTATAGAGGATGGATGGATTATTGTTGTTGTTTTGTTGTATGGCTATTGTTGTGAACTGTAGCTTAAATAATAGCTTGTGGATTTGGGAAAGACGTTAATATAGGAAACTAAAGTCACATTAGACAGAATATAGAAACCTTATCTGAAAGGTGAACTAGTCCAGCAATTAAATAAAGTTATTTCTTGCAATTAGCTGTCATCAATTATGAATGAAATAGTACTTCCGTTTCCAACAGTCCTGTTGTTTTAGTGTTTTTCAGTGTTTCATGCTGGAATCATATAGTGTTAGGGCTAAGTTAACGTTAAAAAAAAACTAACAACAACAACAACAACAAAAATTCCAGTAGAGATCGTTCTGCTTTTAAATCTGAATAAGAAAACCGATACAAAATCATGTAGTATGCTAAAGGTTTATGCTATTTTACATTTCCAAACTTTAAGTTTCATCTCGTAACAACTTGGTAAACAATGCAACATGTCGAAGCTAATGTTATGCTATAAAAGCGAGGAGTGAAACATGAGCCATGAGCCTATTTTTCATTTTACTGACCAAGACATGGTTTTGTTCAGGGCACAGGGCAGCAGCTAGATGTCACGTTCTTGATTAAACACCTTCTTCATTAAAACTTCACTAATAAACTATTTGTGCCAGTAAAATGCTTTTAACACGCCTTCTGTAGAGCAGCTCAGACAGAACCAGTCAAAGGCAATACTTTTTAAGGTTTTTTTTTTTTTTATCCTTTTACTTAAACCAAGCTAACCAAACTTGTTTCTGCATCTGTATTTTCCAGATGCTTATAACTGTTAACAGTAAGTGGTCTTAACAGTTCTGGAAATTTTCCCTCACAATGTTTAAGAACTCCTAAAGATACAAATTTTTAAAAAATACTTGACCATTGCAACACCCTCAGCGTTCTCTGCTTGTGTGTATGTGTGGATTCTTATGTCTATCCAGACATGTTCTCTTTATAACTTGGTGTGTTCTTCAATCATGTAACTGCCTTGAATACAAAGCAGTATATATTGTGTTTGTTTATACCACTCTACTATTCATATTACACTATTTGTTTCCTTGACTGAATGTATTATGCCTGTACTTTGCAACACTGCTGTGTGCTGTAGCACTTAATCCAACTACTGAGTTCAGTTGTTCAGTTCTCTGTCCTTCCTTCATATTCTGTACGTGCTTTTGATCAGTTGAGTAAAACTCTCTTTTGTAAGCACTTGGGAAAGATTCTTCCTCTATTAGACTTTACTTTGGAACAAATCATATCATCTGTCAAATGGAAATGTAAAAATGTGATGTACGTGTAGATTATTAATGTAAACACGGTATCAATTGGCTAATGTATACTGATAGTGCCATGCTAATCATATCTCATCAGATATTTTTAACATTTAAGTACTCTTGATGCACTCTTATTCAGCTGGATCAACTGAGAGAACTAGCCATGTCTTTAAATTGCTCTTGTCTGAGCAGAAAAAAAAATGTCCCAAAATGAATATGAGCAGAACATGTACAAATGAAACAAAGGTGTACACTAAGATTTTATTCCTTCTTTATTACTTTTTTTTTTTAATCACAATTTAGTGAAAGTTTTACAGAAAGGTCATTTTTCTGTAACTCGTTTTGCTATTGTTTTATCATTTTTTTTGGTGTTTTTTTTTTTTTTCTAAAGTGAAACCTTTAGATGTCATTTCTTCTTGTCATACTAACCATTTCTAAAGTTAAACCTTTAGAGAATAAGACAACTCTGGAAAGTGGAAAGAAGCATATTGCCGACAATAAGGTACGTCATACTGTGCGGCAATTACGTTTTTTTTTTTTTAAAAAAAAAAGAACATGTCAGATGTTAAGTCCATTTCTTCTCAAAAACGTCGCTACGACGCACCACCGCGTCCTCTGCGTGTCTAACGCATGATGCGAAATTTGCGCTGTGGAACACAAACTCGCTTTCTCCTTCCTCTCCAAACCTCATCCGCACAAAGAATGAGGGCCGCTGCGTCGCTCTCGTGGCATGCCCGGCCTCGTTCACATAAAGAAGGAGGACCATCTTGGCATGGACGGGACGAGAAGCGACAGAACCGTGAGGCGAAAGCCCACTTCGGGCCTGCATGCCCCGCGCTGCCTGGACTGCATTAGAGCCTCCTCAGAAGCATCCAGGGATGTGAAGATACATCATCATCATCATCCTTTATTCAAAGGATGCATGTATTTCCATGAAGGGTTAACAGCATCTCGTGTGAGAAGAGTCCCATCAGCAGATCAGCGAGCTGGCAGAGTGATCTCCGGAAGCCAGTCGTTGGAGCGGCGGCTTTCTTCGCAGAACATGTGCAGCTTCTCCAGAGCTGGGTCTTCCCACGAACCATCAGCTGGACTCTGTGGAAAGCAAATGAAAAAATCATGATGAGCAACTAATATGAGATTGAAAAATGCGTTGTGAAATGCTCTGGCTGATACTGTAAGTATAGTGCCCTGGCACATGTGGCATGTCTCACCGTGATAAGAAGGCAGTGACAGTCCTCAGTTTGATCTTTAGCGCCGACAATTTCACCCAGACGTTGCACGTCGTTCACTCTCACGATGCTGATGTCGTTATCGAAGCAGAAAGCCTGGATGAGAGTGAAGTGGATTTGGAGCGCGATGTCGCACTCGAACTCTTCATCCATGGCCAGGACGCAGAAGGACACGCTGTCCGGATCACTGCAGAAATAATAATAATAAAATTTTTTAAATAAATAAATAAATTAAAAAAAAAACAGTGCATGAGCTAAAATTCACTTAGCATAGAGAGTAATGTTAAAATTTAATTCCAGTCATGCATATCAGAGCTACTCACTCATTCATGATTTTTGCGCACTCGTAGACACCGACGGTGACGCGACCCTCAGCCTCTGCGGACTGCAGAGCCTCATCCAGAGATTTGCTTTCATTAACCATCTTGAGTTGGGTTTTTTGTTTTTGTTAGAAGTTGTACGATGTATCCTACTAGCACGCTCGCGCAGTTTGGAATGAATTTTTCGGTGACACGCGTCTCCTATTTGTAGTCGGAAGCCGGCACGCGCTTGCAATCTGATTGGCCGGGGCAGGACAAGAAAGGGACGAGCCATCTGAGGCGCGTGCCTATAGACATGCTTGACATCTAAAAGAATTCATAATGGAAAAGGGTCAATTTTGCACGCTTGGTGATTTTTTAATTTGTTTCTATTTTTAATAGAAAGCCTTTGTCGACTGTAGACGTGGCACGTGCACTACAAGATGCATAGACGTTTGCACGGATTGCAATAGATTTGATCTGTTTTCACGTCGTAGGCTGTAAAGTTTGCGCATTTATAAAAAGTATCAACTATGACCTGCTTTAGATGCAGAACAAAAATGCAGTTGTAATTTTGATAAAGAACATGGCAAAGTTTTGCTACACTAATACTGAAATACATGTACAACGTAAAAACAGTGCTGCAGTATGTAAACCTGTCAGTAAGTGAAGTATAAAATAGAGGTGTACCCACTTTATCGTTTCGTGTGAATAAAAGAATGTCCAGCTAATAGTGTGCAAATCAATTTATTTCTTTTTCTTTTCGTCCCCGTTCCCCATTTCAGTTTGTTTTTAAGCACCACTGCAAAAGCAGGCTTGAGGACAGTAAAGTTTTGAAAAGGTTTGGTCGTGGTGTCTTAAAAAAATGAAAAAAAATAAATAAAGGAAATTATGTATATTTTTAAAGTATGGCAGCCCATAATTATAGTTCTGTTTTGGGTGATGTTCATGATTAAAAAAAAGGAGCACGATTCTAAATTTTTTTATTATTATTATTATTTATTTATTATTTATTTATTTACATTATTATTTTTTTTTAGAATTGCACGTTAGTACTGAAACGAAGGGTCGTGTGGTTGTAGCTGATAACAGAAGACAGGCGTGGCTGTTTTGCAGGTGGTCCGACTTTAGTCGCGTGGCATGTTTAGACAGATACCCCCCCCCCCCCCCCCCCCCCTTTCTATGGCAGAGGCAGGGCACATCTGCTCATGGGGGTTTAAAGGTTAAAGGATCAATAAACTCTATACTACCAGCCATCGTGCTCGTGCTAAATGTTTAAAGCATTTTTAATAAGCATTTTGCTGCACATGCAGTGGTTTGGATGGATATATTTTGAGAATGAAGAACAAGAAGAAGTACAACAACAACAACAACAACAACAATAACAACAACAGGAGATCACTTACTGTGCATAGCAACTGTCTTATATCAAATACAGCTCGAAGTGTTTTACAGAGATAAACACAGGCTGTAAAATGAGTTGAACTGATCAATGAAGTGAATATGTTACTTCTGTGAAAATAAGATAAGATAAGAAGATATGATCAACTGTATTGATCACAAAGTTATTCTTTTGCTCCAGCTTGCTCAAGACAAAACAAAAACAGTGAATAGATTTGCTTAAAAAATATATATATAATAGGTAATAAAATATTTTATGACTTGCAGCCTTGTGACAAAATCTACTGACAATACAGTAAGCGGCATTTCCAATGCTTTAAATTCGTCATAAAGTTAATAAAACACAGGGTTTCGATTTGTTGCATCTTTGATTCGGCTGAGTGCAGAGTGATCATATGAAAGTGTCCTCTGTTTTAAGGTAGCTCGCTCCTCTTCCTGTCTGACAGTAGCACGCGCCTGCTGTTGCTCTCAGGACAATAAGAAGTAGGGCAGCCCATTAAAAAGAGCTGGATTTATGAGGGCTAATCTACAACTCTCTCTCTCTGTGTGTGTGTGTGTGTGTGTGTGTGTGTGTGTGTGTGTGTGTGTGTGTGTGTGTGTGTGTGTGTGTGTGTGTGTGGAGTAGATTATAGGCAGGGTACTAAAAGTAATTGTTCACGGTACCACCTGTCACTCGCGAGCACGCTTGCAGCGCAGCAGCGCGAGACGGACCGACGGGCTGCAGATGTGATCCGCGCACAATACAGAAAGGCAGACGAGCTGCACGCGCCTCTGCTGAGGTCAACTCTGCGGTTCGCGTGCATGCAAATTGCACGAGTGCATTTAATTAAGACTGCAATACTCAAGCTGCCTATATATATATATATATATATATATATATATATATATATATATATATATACACACACACACACACACACACATATATATATATATATATATATATATATATATATATATATATATATATATATATATATGCTTTTATATTAGATTACTAAACTGGTCAAATAATTACTCACACACAGGGATTCAAGCTGATCATGCATGTGAACTAGCCTATAGATTATATTGCAGAATGTTGCAGTGAATCAATATTAAGTATTTATACTCTATATACAATCTCATTACTCAGGAATTTCTTATTGTCGTATTGACGCATAAATTCAGAAAAGGTGCACTATGTTTTTTTTTTTTTCCTAACGGTCGTATGCCTTTCTCAAGTTAAAAAAAAAAAAAAAAAAAACTCAATACAAAACCTCAATACAAACTTGGTATGCATTATTCTAATTACACTGGTGTGGTAGATGAACAATAGCGTTAGGTGCTGCAGGGTGAGGGGTAAAGGGTGAGTGGAGTGGGTGTATCCTTGTGAGGCCTCTCCATCTGTTCCTGTCCTGCACAGTAACAATAGGCCTGAATCTGTCAGCGTCAATCTGCTCTCTCTGTTCTCTCAAATCTGCAGTCCTGTATTTTTTTTGGTTTGTTTGTTTGTGTGTTTGTTTGTTTTGCATTGCATTGCATTGCATATTGTGTCCGATCTCTAATGCTACAGCACAAATTGCACAACTTGATCAGAAATGGTCCTAGAACCTATATTTAGTTTGCTGAACGTATTTGCGTCTCCAAACGCTAAACTTCATTACACCAAATGATTAAGCTAGTATTGTTAGAATACGACAGTGACAGTGTGAAAGTTCATGAATTTAATATTTGCTCATGTGATGCAACTCGCGTGAAACATTTTGCATATCCCACACGTGCATTACGTGTTTACGTTTATTTGTTTTGTTTTGTTTTGTGTTTTTTTTTTTCCAGATGAATTTGCAAAGTTATCCCCCTTTGCAAAGCTTGTGCGTGTCACGTGACTCGAGGCCACAGAGCCAGGCAGATTGCATGGCAGGGCGTCATGGCACGCGTTCCTCATTTGCATGTGTATAGGCGTCCAATAATAGAAGTTCTGAATTGACAAAAGGGCCGTTTCAGAGTGTCTACAGATGGCCACACTCCACCTGTCCTTTTGCACGGGGAGGGGCTCATATGCACACTTCTTTTTTTTCCCTTCGGCAGCTGTAATAGGCCTACTCAATTCTCGAAACCTTTTCATTTTTACTAAAATAAATAAATAAATAAATAGATAAATAAATAAATAAATAAACTAGGTCTAGTTTGTTAGCTTTTTTTTGTTATAAGTTTAAAAAGTTTCACTGTCTTATAATAATTAGTGTATATATGATGTCCACCGGCCAATTTAGACGTCTAGAACCTTCATAGCCTAGGATAAAGGCTAATTATAAAGGTATGCTGGTTTAAAAGTGTAAAGCACGTTTTAAACAAATTCACAATATTTAAATCAAGCTTCTTGATTTGCTCTAATTCACATAGACCATGCATTCGACAACAAACCTGTATTTCCATATCTAATTATAAGATTCTGATTCTCCTCATATGCAAAATTGTTTTAAAGTACTGTGCAGTCCAGGGTGCAAAAAAGGCCATGGATTATATCCATCAATCTGCCACGAGCCGGAGTGTGACAATAGTAGCGTATTAGCATACCAATGCAGCACTGTCCAATCAGGACAAGTGCCTTTCAGGCGCACCACGAGCCCAAGAATATAAAAGCCAACGCCTGGCTCTGATTCAGCACCAGTCTTTCTCGGACTATACTAATCTCTACGTGTCTACCGTGCTCGTCTCGGAACGACTCTTAACCCCAGCATCATGACTTTTGAGGAAATTGCCATGAAGAAGCCTAGTGAGAGAGCTCAGTACACCGGAAAAGCACTGGAGAAGCTTTTGGTTTCTGCCAAAACGAACGACTGCCTCACCATTGGCGTGTATGAATCTGCTAAAGTGATGAATGTGTAAGTATTCGGGGTTTTTTTGCACTTGCTTTTAGACTCACAAACCTACATCACTGAGGGTTGATAAAGTCCTGAGTATTATGCGTGATACTCATGCACTGTTTTATTATTATTATTATTATTATTATTATTATTATTATTATTATTATTATTATTATTAAATTATTTTATTATTATTTCTGCAGTGATCCGGACAGCGTGTCCTTCTGCGTCCTGGCCATGGATGAAGAGTTCGAGTGCGACATCGCGCTCCAAATCCACTTCACTCTCATCCAGGCTTTCTGCTTCGATAACGACATCAGCATCGTGAGAGTGAACGACGTGCAACGTCTGGGTGAAATTGTCGGCGCTAAAGATCAAACTGAGGACTGTCACTGCCTTCTTATCACGGTGAGACATGCCACATGTGCCAGGGCACTATACTTACAGTATCAGCCAGAGCATTTCACAACGCATTTTTCAATCTCATATTAGTTGCTCATCATGATTTTTTCATTTGCTTTCCACAGAGTCCAGCTGATGGTTCGTGGGAAGACCCAGCTCTGGAGAAGCTGCACATGTTCTGCGAAGAAAGCCGCCGCTCCAACGACTGGCTTCCGGAGATCACTCTGCCAGCTCGCTGATCTGCTGATGGGACTCTTCTCACACGAGATGCTGTTAACCCTTCATGGAAATACATGCATCCTTTGAATAAAGGATGATGATGATGATGTATCTTCACATCCCTGGATGCTTCTGAGGAGGCTCTAATGCAGTCCAGGCAGCGCGGGGCATGCAGGCCCGAAGTGGGCTTTCGCCTCACGGTTCTGTCGCTTCTCGTCCCGTCCATGCCAAGATGGTCCTCCTTCTTTATGTGAACGAGGCCGGGCATGCCACGAGAGCGACGCAGCGGCCCTCATTCTTTGTGCGGATGAGGTTTGGAGAGGAAGGAGAAAGCGAGTTTGTGTTCCACAGCGCAAATTTCGCATCATGCGTTAGACACGCAGAGGACGCGGTGGTGCGTCGTAGCGACGTTTTTGAGAAGAAATGGACTTAACATCTGACATGTTCTTTTTTTAAAAAAAAAAAAAACGTAATTGCCGCACAGTATGACGTACCTTATTGTCGGCAATATGCTTCTTTCCACTTTCCAGAATTGTCTTATTCTCTAAAGGTTTAACTTTAGAAATATTTATGACAAGAAATTAAGTCTAAAGGTTTCACTTTAGACATATGTCATCATAAAAATAAAAAAATAAAAACTTAAAAAAATAATAATAATAATAATTCGTTTTAATTCTAATACTGTAATTGTAATTTTAAAGAATGGAACAAAAATGAATAAACTGGTGAAATAAATACTGCCTGTGTGTTTATTTGTGCACTCTAGTCATCCACTGAACCCAAACCTAAGTACCGTCATAAGTGTTGTTACTTGCACATGCTTGCATTTTGGGGAGGTGTGTATACTGTCAGCTGCCTGGCCCCATCCTGGCCCCGTGGCCACTGATCTGCATGTGTATGACTCAAACACAATAGCAGCACGCCTCTGGCTCAGACTGGGGCCCTGCACAAGGGAGCCATTGTTTGGGGCGGCAGATGTCCGAGCTGCCACACAAACTCCATCTGCCACAGCGAGCAGATGGGAGGTGAAGAGCAGGCGTTGGGGGGTGTGAATAGGATGGGGCGGATGGGTGGTTGAATGCTGAGCTCACGTTCGCATTGGCTCATAGTTTCCTGCTGCATTGTGTACAATCTACATCTGCCTGTAGCATGTGCAAGGGCCACTACTAGCTACACCCTCTTTTCAAATGAACCTCATATTGAACACCAGTGTGACTATGCACACATACAAACCCAAAGTGTTTAATTAAAGACAATATTGGATGAATATCTAATGTTGAATTTGTGTTCATTTGTGTCCAAACGCACTTACATGAACTCCGTAGGCGTTGCTGTAACCTGAGTGCTAAGAGTAAAATGTTCTGTAATTTAGACCAGTTTCTGTGACTTATATAGCAATATTCTACATATTCACTGTATCCACACATTTATTTATATATATATATATATATATATATATATATATATATATATATATATATATATATATATATATATATATATATATATATATATAAAACATTTAGGGTTCTCTGCCAATTTTTTAGGGTAGGTATTGCAAGAGTTATATAATATATAGGTTTACACACTGACTTCTCAGATACACCTTGTGTCCACACTCTCTGCTCCTTTTATCGCCTACCATACAGGCACACACTAGTTATACAGTTACTAACCGTAGTCCATCTGTTGCACTCAGCTCCTCTCTATTCTGTCCATCAGTGGAAAGACACCACCGCTGAGCAGATATTATTTGGATGGTGGTTTGTTCTCAGCACAGCAGCAGCAACAATATGGTAATGTGTATGGTGCTGGTCGAGTGGATCAAGTACTGCAGTGTTGTTGTGCTGTGGTATTTAGAACTGTGTAAACATACTACGTTTTATTACCAGAGGGTTAACTTTGAACTCTCAGGGTATTCTTCAGTTATTCTTCTTAAGGCATATATATTATACAGTAAGTAGTAAAGCTAATAAGAAAGTTACATAATTTATCAAAGTGAAACATGTAACATTCGAAAAATTGGCACACCAATAAAATAATTCAGGAGTTGAGATGAGATCGGCAGTCTTACAGCAAATAATGTGCTCATGCTAATTGATGTTATAAACAGAACATAATCATTTTCTGTATAGTTCTATAGTTAAAAAGATCTTCATTGTATACAACCCTCATTCTGAGAAAGTTGGGACAGTATTGAAAACGCTAATAAAAAACAAACAGGAGCGATTTTTAAATATTCTTTGACTTGTATTTAAACAAAAAATGTATAAAGGCAAGGTATTTGATGTTTTAACTAAACAACTGCATATATATATTTTTTAAAGTTAAACATTTATTTTGAAATTAATGCATGCAACACGTTCCAAAAAAATTGGGACGGGGCAATTTAGGACTAATAGCAATGTGACAAGTTGAAACAAGAAGGTGATGTGAAACAGACGAGGCAATCGTCTAATCATAGTATATGAGGAGCCTCCAAAAAAGGCCTAGTCCTTTCATATTCCTAAAGCATATATTAAGATTTTCATCTAATTTCTTAAAATTTAGGATTTAGGATTTTTTTAGGTTTCACATAGCCTAATGACAGCAGAGCTCCCCATGTAAGATAATGAACCATGTGAACTAGAACAAGTAAAACCCATTACATCAGAGTTAAGCTCATTAAGAGATGACACACAGTTTCGAGGTGTGTCGTAAATTCCTGTAGGCGCGAAGACCGTCTCGCTTTGGGTCTTTGATTACATCTGTGATTAAAGGCAGACATTCAGTTCCCCTGTTCCTTTGGATCCGATGGAGTACAATACGATAGATACCCGTTAAAGGGCTTTGACTATTCTTGCCCTGGTTGTTGAGAATGTGTTCCTCTGTGACTCCAAGTTCCTGTAGGGCAGCATGCACCTCTTCCTGCTCTGCCCATCCTGGCCCCAGCTTCAGCAAATGGACAGGGTTAAGCTGGTACAACTGGGGAATGGAACGCAGAATCTCCACTGGGAGCAGCCAGTCACAGCCTAGCATCTGATCCAGCGCACAGCGTTCTGTAGGCTCAGGCTTGAGGATCCCCCGGATCAGGCGCTGACATGGAGCAGATACCCATGTGGGAAGAACATAAACTCCCTGTAGTACACAGCGGCGTAGCTTAGGAACAGTGTCAGCACGGAAAGGCATGGTGCCAGTCACCATGTAGAAAAGAAGAACTCCCATAGCCCACACGTCTACAGGTGGCCCCATGTAGGCCTCGTCTTTGAAGAGCTCTGGTGCTGCGTACGGAGGGGAGCCACAGAAGGTGTCCAACATCTGGCTGCAGTTGCTGATGTTTGTGCTGAAGCCAAAGTCAGCTACCTTTACGTAGTAGTTGCTGGTGAAGAGGATGTTTTCTGCCTTTAGATCTCGATGGATGATTTTGTTGTCATGCTGAAAAATGCATGAAATATTTGATGTACAATATATAGAGATACTGCCAAACATAAAAATTTGCCTGTAGCAACCTCTACTGTTATCACTTTTGGGAGTGCACTCTCCAGCATCTTTTTTTTTTTATCATGGCATTAGCCAGTCACTGGATCTGAATCCAATAGAACACCTTTGGGATGTGGTAGAACAGGGGATTCGCAGTATGAAAGTGGACCTGACAAATCTGCAGAAATTGTGTAATGCAATCATGTCAACATGAACCAGAATCTAAAAGCGATGTCTTCCAACATCTTGTGGAATCCATGCCACGAATAATTAAGGCTGTTTTGAGAGCAAAGGGAGGCCCTACCCGGTATTAGTATAGTGTTCCTAATAAACTGCTTGGTGAGTGAAGGATCATGTGTCTGGGAAATCATTCGAGAAAATTGTTTGGGTTTGCACAGAATTGGGAAAATCTCAATTTAAATGTCACTTGTCGCAGTGACTGAACTCACAGCTCTGTGCCATGCTCAAATATGAATGGTCACTTTGTTGTTGATAGTGTGACTGTCAGGTAAGACATGTTTGGTGCAAACTGTATGATATTGGATGATATTAAATTTTTTATATTTTTAATAATTTAACACAGATCTATTCTAATTTATGAAGCTGTTCATGTACAAATTCATAAGGCTAAATTTTCCTTACTCGTTAGCTACATTACCTCATAGCCAAACTAAAGTAACAAACCTCAGACCCTAAACATGGCTTTACTATTTGACTGTAAGGTTGATCATGTGTTCTAGTCATTGGTCATAATTGGTCATACAAACACATCTGCATAAAACTTCTAAATGCTATTAAACTGACCATGTACTTTACTGCAGACAGGATTTGGGCAAACACAAGTTTGCTTTCGAGATCAGAGAGTTTTCCCTGAGTGCTGATTCTGGTGTGCAGATCTCCCCCTCCGGCATACTCCAGCACCAGGTATAATCGACTCGATGCCTCCAACACCTCGTAGAGCCGAAGCAGGTTTGGATGATACAAGCTCTCCATTATGGAAATCTCTCTGGATAACATCCTCTGGGTCTGTAGATCCAGTCGCATCTTATCCAGGATTTTGATAGCCACTTTGTCTGCAGGGAAAACACAATGATGTGGTTATTACTAATCAGTCCATTTAGCATCAGATTTCTAATCTTTTAATAAAAAAAAAATTAGTTGCCTGAGCTAGAGGTGCCAATATTGGTAACAAGAACATCTAAGCAGGCAGGAAGAAAAAACTTAATTTTACCACGAAAACCCTAATGTATATGGGTGAGACCGCTATTATTATTTTTTATCAGACATGCGCCAAGCAGCAGAAGGAAAATAGCAAGGGAAATGTCTGGTGTGACAGCTACTTAATAATTAGCAGCCCCTCCATTTTTACGATCCAAAGAGCCCATTGTCCTCAGTCCTGCTGATCACATGATCAACTTCTTCCACATCCCATGTGTAGGCTCAAAACTAAAAAAAAAAAACTAAATCTGTTTAGTCAAGCATTTTTCAGATCTAGAGGGTTCACAGGCATATAGCGTTTTGGTGAACTGGGATGTTTGGATGTCGTCGCCTCCCCACTCTCATGCATTTACTCAGGTTTGTTGATGGTGGAGGGGTTGGCCACTTTATGTCCCAGGGCACCCTCATGTCAGTGTTATCTTCTGGCTCTCTCTTGTAGCTATGCTGTCATAGCTAGTCTTGCTGGAGTCCCTGCTTGCACTCTGCACACAATGTATATTGTCCTTAACCATTATGTGACAATTAACATACCTAATAATCTCTCTCTCTCTCTCTCTCTCTCTCTCTCTCTCTCTCTCTCTCTCTCTCTCTCTCTCTCTCTCTCTCTCTCTCACTCACTCTCTCTCACTCACTCACTCTCGCTCTCTCTCTTTCTTTCTCCCTGTCTCTCTCTTCCTTCTGTTCTGTGGACCTGCCCGATCCACCCTGATGCCCTACTTCTGGTTGGAGTTCTCATGGCTTTGAAATCACTCACTGTTGCTAACGATATGGGCAGATATTTTATTTTTCTTGCCACCATCACCTCTGGCTTGCTCATTAGTGATAAATTTATACATTTAAAATGTTAACTTGTTAACATTGTTAAACATGCTATACAAATAAAATTGAACTGAATCGAATTGAATCTGCTTCCCCCTTCAGTGAACTGCCTTTTCCACTGGATGTATATGATTTGCATTTGTCCAGACCTGTGCTTTAGCTGAAAAAACATAAAAGCTTAGTTTTCAGGTGTCTCCTGCATCACTGTAGCAACAGGACAAACATTATAAATGCTACAACTAAACAAGAGATGTTGGCACCTCTGTTTCAGCATGTATCTTACCTACCCATGGTAAGGGCATGGAAGCCCAGTTTGACTTTGGAGAAGTTTCCACACCCGATCTCACCACAGACTTTATAGAACCCCACTCTTTTTCCCACATTCAGCTCTTTGATGGTTTTTTCATCATGACACATATCCAGCATTAGCTTTTGCAGAGGTGTGAGGTGCCTGGATGAATCTTCTTCTTCCTCGTTATCTGGATCACAGTCCAAGCTGTCTGTCAGACTGTACAGGCTGTGCCACGGCACACGTGCAGACACCAGTGTCATGCGCGCAGGCATTGCCGTTTCCTCTTCAAGACTAAAATGAGAAAATTATCACACAATCCTAAGGCAAAACATTGTTGAATGAGTGTATGGTACCAAACCTTGGTGATTTTATAATTCATAAAATACACATACGCAATATAGCAATATTCCATTACAGTATGCCACAATATGCTTTTCTCATAGCATTACTGTTATCTTAATGACTTTTTTTTTTTTTTTAACACAGACAAACTTGTAAAAATGAACAGGTGTAAGGTCTATTTTAGGGCTGTAAAAATGCCAAGCCAGCCCTGATATGAAGAAGATGACATATGAGATCAATTGCATTGGCAATAATGCATATTTTCTAAGGTGTATTTGAAATGATTTGATCACAGAAATACATTTAAATCATTAAATTTCTGCACATTTAAAATCTACTTTGGTGCCAGTTGTTACACACATTAAACACTGCAAAAAATACCATCTTAGCATATGAAAGTATCTTGAATATAGTCTAGTATCTAGTATTTCCTATTATAAGATTGCAATAAACCCAGTATAAGATTATTATACCTATTTCTAGAAATAATTTTAACCAAATTCCTATTCTAATGGATAATTTAGCTTTTTTCTTGAAATATTTTGAAAAATTTGCAAAATTATCTGCCTGTAGAACGAGACAAATTAGTAATCTTATACTTGG
This sequence comes from Ictalurus punctatus, assembly GCF_001660625.3. Lineage (NCBI taxonomy): Eukaryota > Metazoa > Chordata > Actinopteri > Siluriformes > Ictaluridae > Ictalurus > Ictalurus punctatus. Next base: position 21,041,674 of record NC_030433.2, read on the forward strand.
CTTATTGTCTTAAATTTGCTTAATTGGTATTTCCTTTATCTTATAGGAAATACTGCCTTAATTTGACTATATTCAAAGTATTTCCATTTCTTAAGATACCAAGATGTATTTTTTTTTCTGCAGTGCATCTAGAAATAATAATCATAACCATAGTTTTAGTATATATTTAATCTAATTATATACTAAATCTAAATAAACTAAATATTGTGATAGAGGTTGTTATCGACTGATATGTTCATATGCCATTATAATAGTTATAATAATACTTTAGATCACAGCAGGAGTAAACAGTTAAATTAACAAAGAATAACGTATGACTAATCATAAGTCTAATTCAAAGACTCACCGTTGCATTCTGCTTCTCAAATGAGATGAAGGCACCTGTTTCCAGCATGGATATCTGCATACTCATATGAGCTTTCTGGGGTATGAGATGTTATGCTAGAATTAAGAAATTCTGATGGTGTTCCAATGGAGAACTCGACTGGCAGAAAATCACCCAAACAGTCCTTTAAAAGAGATATTTTTATCCAGGTGGTGCTCAGCTGTTCTCCATGTTAACACGTTAGCCATTCAGATGAATAAAGCCAGCTCTCTTAGGGAGATTCTAGCTTTCCGAAAGTGCTAATTTGTTCTCTCCCTCACCTGTCTATCTCACAATGAAGGAGGGATTATACTCCTGGCAGGCATCTTAACCTTTAAGCTTTATTTATGTCTTGTTTAATCCCCCACGTTTCCAGGAACGATTGAGGTGATGCACTGACAAATTGATGGACACAAGCATCACTGGGAGCTTTTTTTATACATCAGATTTATGTTGCATTTGGCATCTTGAGAAAAAGACACCCTAGTAATTAAATAAAAATTAGTTCGGAACTTTTAAATCGGTCTAAGAGTTGTAACGAGGTTGATCTACGGTTTGTGTACAGTGTAAACGTCCGATGTTATGTAACTCCTAATAAATAAGATTAGATCTGTCCCTCTTTGACACAATGTGATTATCCTTAGCTTTGTAATCGTTCGAGTCAGTCTCACCCTTTTACTGTGAACAAGGTGCAATATAAGCATGTGGAGATTACCTGAGCAACTCGAGTAATGCTTTCATTGAGCGTGCTACGATTTAATATTAAAGTTTATTTTCAATAATATTTACCCAGAGGCAGAGCTCAACGTTTTAGTATAAGCATGCGAATCTGAAAGCCTGGATTAGGTGCAAGCTACAGAAATGCATAACATTGCAAACAGAAACGTAGGGATTTTATGGTCAATCTCTTGAGATATCATGATATAAAAATAGTCGCTACCTGTGAATATACACATTTCATTAACATGAATATAAGACAATTAAACTGAATGGATAAGTCATACACCCTGTCCAGGGTGTACCCCGCCTTGTGCCCGATGCTCCCTGGGATAGGCTCCAGGTTCCCCGTGACCCTGAAAAGGATAAGCGGTATAGAAGATGGATGGATAAGTCATACACAGACATTAAACAATCGTATGGACTGATCATGATTAAACATAAGCACACAGTACCATCAGCAAACATCAGGTTTATTCGAAAGGATTGTTTTGATGTACTAAATTTGCACCACCAAAATTTGCTTATTATTTTTAGTCAAGGGCTATTTCAAACTATATACTGCGGATGTAGCATGCTTTATCGCAGTAATTTTACTTAAAACTACTTTTTAATTTTATTTTTATTTACCTAATTGCTTATTGTTCAGCAAACTGTTTGTGTATTTCGGCGAATCTTGTGCATATTTTCACAGGCTAAAATGTAAGACAGAAATATTACATTATATAAGATTTTCTTAAATGTTATTGTGCATTAATCATGGATTATTTTATACAGGTTACAAGAAGGATGATTAAAATGGTTAATCACAGCTGACAGTGATCATCGGCTAAAATTTCACAAATGTAACAAGTCTACATTTCATCTTATGCAAATGATTCAGTATAATAATAATAATATTATACCATCTGCTACTTCTCACTATAATGGTGAGGTATGGCAGGTGTTACTCAGTTATAGAGTACAGTATACTGGTTTGCACACTTCTAATGGGAAATGTAAACTACAGTCAGGTGCATAAATATTTGGACAGTGAGGTTTTTTTTTTATTACTTTATTAGTTATTTTAGCTGTCTACCACAGCATATTGTAGTTGATTAAATGATTAAATAATGGATATGAGCTCAAGGTACAGCCTTTCAGCTTTAATGTAAAGGTATTTACATCTAAAGTGGGTGAATGGTATAAGAATTATAGCACTTTTTATACACTATATGGCCAAAAGTTGGTGCACACCTGACCATAACACAAATATGTGCTTTTTGAAAATCCCATACCAGATCTAGTCTTTCTTTGCTGTTATAATGACCCTCAAACTTCTGGGAAGGTTTCCACTAGATTTTGGAGCATGGCTGTGAGGATTTGCGCTCATTCAGCCACAAGAGCATTAGTGAGGTCAGGCATTGATGCTGGGTGAGGAGGCCTGGGGTGCAATTGGCGTTCCAATTCATCCCAAGGGTGTTCACTGGGGCTGAGATCAGGGCTCTGTGCAGGCCATCAAATTCTTCTACTCCAACCTTGGCAAAGCATGTCTTTATGGACCCTGCTTTGTGCACAGAGGCATTGTGACACTGTAGCATATTTGGGTCTCTTAGTACTAGGGAAGGGAAATTGTAATGCTACAGCATACAAACACATACTGTACAAATGTGCGCTTTCAATTTTGTGGAACAGTTTGTGGAAGACCCACATATGGGTGTGATGGTCAGGTGTCCATATACTTTTGGAGATATAGTTTATGTGATTCCACCTCCCTCTTTTTTTCGGGACCAAAAGTAATTGGACAAACATGAAATTGTCATTTTAATACTTTAAAGGATGCAAATCCTTTGTAATCAATGACTGCCTGATGTCTGGAATTCATACACACCACCAGACTCTGGGTTTGTTCCCTGGTGGTGCTCTGCCAGGCTTTTCCTGCAGCTGGTCATCAGATCCTGCTTGTTCTTGGGGCATTTGGCCCAGACCATAAAGTTCGAGACTGGGTCGAGACAAGTCTCAACGCACCCTATGACATTAATTTCCATGCTAAATTCACAGTTCTTATTTCCTATAATTCCCGGGGTATGCTGAAGTGAACGCACACCAAAATCTCAAATTCAAATGTACTTCCTGTCAACTATGTTGGATTTTGTCAAAAACAGTTTTTTCACTGCTCCTCCTACTAATTAGTTCCAATCAACTCCAAATTTGGCAAACATCATATTCAGACCAACGTGGACAAACATTATCAAAAAAAATGTTGATAACACAAACTGTTTGCACTTACATTTATGGCATTTGGCAGATGTTCTTATCCAGAGTGACTTACATTGACCTAATTTACACAACTGAGCAGTTGAGGGCTAAGGGGCTTGCACAAGGGCCCAGCAGTGGAGCTTGGCAGCACTGGGCTTTGAACTCACAACCTTCCCATCACTAGTCCAACATCTTAACCACTGAGCTACCACTGCCCCTCATGGGTCAACAAATCTGATGGTGAAACCACCAAACAGCATGTGAGGCTGCATCTCAGCAACTACAAAACCTTGCACACTGACACAAATTTTGGTAGGCATCTTCAAGTTCATGCCCTGAGGCTACAAAACAAATTTCATGATAGCACCACTTACTGGTCAAATGTTACAATAACATACCAAAAATGCTTACATCCAACTGGAATTTTTGCTACTCTTCCTCCAAATTTTGTCCAAATTTGGCTCTCTTCATCCTGAGAGCTGTCTAAACTAAAGTTATCAAAGGAACTCTGATATTCAAAACTGCTCTCCCAAGTCATTCTTGAATCCCTTTGTCTATAGTTATGGCTCTGCTTTACTGTGACTGCTTATGCAACAATTATAGAGCTTCTGTGAATGTGTGGCTCACAGAGTGTGGGTGCTTGGCCCCAGAAAATGGTGTGAGTAGGCATAATAAATAGTAAATATACTGAGGTAGTTACTGATGATTATATAAATGAGGCCACACATTCCAGGTACATAATACTGCGTACGTCCATATTTCTATGATGTGCGTGTAAAGCAGTGAACGCTGGGGCATTTCTAATGAAGAGATTATAGGTTTTGACCTGCACTGTGCATGTCTTTATTTGAACACAAATGTCCTTCAGTGTTCAACAGCCTCTGCGACACCACTTCATATACTGAAATTCATTTTTTTTTTTAAAAGGGAAAAAAAAGAACATACATAGATATTATTTTGCATGCAAAACCAGGAAAACTTTCACACTGTCACAAAATATATCATGTAGTCTTGTGTTAATGCACAATGTGCTGCATATGTGAAATGATTGATGCCGAAACAGCCTTTCATATCTTCCTCCTCTTCAGACGGGGCTCGGAGGAGGTGCACAGGCTCTGCTGCTCCAGTTCTTTAACTCTCTGATGCAGAGCCTCAATCTCTTTTTTCTTCTGCTCCTGCAGGAACTGCAGCTTCTGAAGACCATCAGAAGTGCACACAATAAATGGCTAAAAATAACATTGGCCATACCACATACAGAATGTTCTGGACTATGAAAACATCCAATTCTGCCTGCTTAGATAAAAGGTGTCAAAACATACAGCCCATAGGCCAGGACCAGCTCAGTAAAACCTAATTAATTTAGATCAATAGGATAAAATAATACTATAAATAATAGAACAATAAAAGAGTAATAAGAGTAATCTCAATTGTACATTGAGAATGTACCTTTCAGATAAATGCATATAAATTAACACATTTAAGACTAGTTGTTTGTGTTACAGATTTTTTTGGTTCAGCCCACTTGACTTTAGACCGAGTGTAACCTGTTAACTAAAATGGGTTTGACAAACTTTAAGTATCTTTTATCTTTACAATAGCCCAGTGTGTAAATAAATGTTTGTGTACATCTTTTGTATACATGCCAATACCATGATAATGGCACTTCCGTGCCCCTAATGGCATAGCCAAATTTAGTGTTTGCTTCAGTCCTTGGATAGGTCACTATACTCAGTAAATACTTAAGCAATTAAGTACTGTATACCTCAATATACACACTATATCCATTGCTGTTCTTTCGACCAGTGATGGTGGAACAAATTTCTTATCACAGAAATGACAACTTACTCTTTTAAAGATGTGTTGAGGAATGATCCCAGATGCTTGTGGCTGTAGCTGGCTCTTCACCGACATACTCTGAGCCCTCGCAAGCTTAGCGCTGAACTACAGGGAAAAAGGAAAAACTATTATTTGCACTCAGAGCTCATTTTACTCTGTCAAATCACTAAAGTGCCCATCTTAGTTACTTTCAGTTATGATTTTACGTGGATAAACTGTAGGCTGTGACATGTTTTGATAAAGAATGTAAAGTGAGCTTACGATTACAGCATTTAGCAGTTCACCCTTTTCCAGACTGAATTACCTGGTTGTCTTTATGCTAATTAAGGAATAAAGCCGTGTGTGTCACGCTGCCATATGGAAACAATAAATGATAGGGTGGTGTGATGAAACAGATTCACCAGCCTGAAGTTAACGGTTTTCCTATAAAAGCACATCCCCAGAGCTTATTTCCTGTTATACCACAGCAATTTTCCCGGTTCCTCCAGGATTTCGCAATCGCAAAAGTGAACACAACATCAAGCAGACTCTGCAATATTTGGACGAGCTTGCAATTTTTCAGAATTACTGCAGATTTTCCGCAGATGTGACATCATCACAATGGGCATTCGGTCAAAGTCCTCTTCGATTCACGCACGTCGACAAGTGTACCGCTAAAAGGTCTCATTTACCAAGAAACATCACTGAGAAAGAATTTCGTGCAATTGCAATTTCACCAATTCAAGTAAAAAAAGCACAAAAACAACAAATTGCATAGCAATTAAATTTTTTTTATTTAAAAAGCTGCAGGAAAATCAAGTATTCTTGGCTGCAAAAATCACAAAAAAAATTAAGCGAAATCCTGTACGGACGGATTTGCCAATAATTAGATCTTTTTTATTTAAAAACGCCACTTCACACTTCATATTTTTCCCATTTACAGTTATGTTTATTGTTGTGAGAAAAGTAAGTTAACCTCACTGGCTATTCTTTTTTCTCTCTTCAAATGAATGATAATGAAAATTGCAGCTTGTCATAAGAAACCCCAGAAACTAAAATTCCACTGTACTGAAGACTTACCCGTTAGTGGAGGGAAAAAAAAAAAGTTACGGCTTTACCTCGCAGTATCGACACTGACTAAAGTCTTCATCCATAGATGTTAAATAAATATTTCCTAATAGAAAGCTTCACTAGAGCAAAGTTGAAATATTTTTCCATTGTTAAAACACTTTCAAATATCCATTTATAGTGTCCATTTCTAGTGTCCGCCATACATGTCCCTGTTAAGGGTGTGTTACTATAGAAATGATAACGTATTAGAATGAGTGCATTAATGTAAACCTGTGATTTGTAGCTGCAGTATTGTCAGAGCTGCGGTGACAGAAAATTAATTAACACCTTCTGACCAATCAGATTTGAGAATTCAACAGTGCTGTGGTATAACAGTAAACAAACTGTTTGAATCTACTCATCTAAACATAATAGGACACGGCAACATTCCTTTATTCATTTTGACAGTTGAACACTAATAAACCTTTTTTTGCTAATCCACAGTTCAACTTCATTCGTGTAAAGTTTCGTTTCCGTGAGCTTTTTTGCTGAACCACATTTTGCCACATTGCAACTGTCATTCCGCTCTCCGATGAATTTAATAAGATGTGGCGTGGTGAATTTGCAAGTGGGCGCATACCTCAGCTATCGACTTTTTACACAAATCCATACTAAACAAATTGATAACAGCAATGTTATTCAGTTACTCAGCTCCATTTCCCCTATTTTTAAACCGCTAAGGAATAAAGCTGGATCCGGGGGTTATTAAGTTACATTAAGTTTGAATGTAATACGTCCATTTCCTTTCCCACTGAAACGTGAACGTGCAACGGTTAAACCCTAAACCGATTTAGCGAAATGGTATCAGCGTTATATCCACTTCTTCAGATAGAAATGAAGCTTCACTTGGGATGCATGGTTTGCTAAATTAAATAAGGCTAAATGTTACAGATGGCACAGAGCGGTGTGATTAGCAGAAGAGTTTATTCATGTAGGAATAACACTAAACTGTGCAATTAAAAGGGGGTCGGGCATGGAGATGTAACTCAACACCACGGCACCTGCAAAGCAGAAATGTCAGATGTATATACCTCCATTTGCAGCTTTATAACTTCACTTTGCTTTTCTTTCTCCTGGTCCTTCATTTTCTGTCTCATCGCTTCTATCGCACGCTCCTCTCTGTCCAGAGCCGCTTTCATTTCAACATCTTTCGACTCCACTTTTAAATGAACACAGTATGCAAAGTCGTCAATTATCATTCGGTCAGCCCCGCATACTAAGGCTATATAATACTGGCTGAAATAAAGCAATTATATCAAACAGTGAAGGAATTTAACATGTAATCATTTTAAATAAAGAGGGGGAAAAGGCTTTTCTTTGACTCTGTGCATTTTACACTTGTAGTCCTTCAAATATACAAATCTTGATGACAAAATGAGTGATCTTTAAAATACTAAACATAAATACAGTTATACTAAGACTAAATAAATATGTATGCCCTCGTAGTAAGCAACTAAACAGACATGTAAAACATACGAATAGAGAACGTGTAATTTAATGCAACAACATCTGGCCAATTGAATTGATTTAGATAAGATTGCAATCATCACAGCCCATTTATATTTGCTTAATTTAATTAATGGAGAAAGCCAAAAAATCATGAATGTGATTAAAACGGAGTTTAAAAAAAAACGTTTTTACTTCAGGATTGAATGATGCAGAATACGCAGTACCCGCCACTACAATTGGCACCCTTGGTAGATATGAGCAAAGAAGGCTGTGAAAAATAGTCATTATTGTTTTATCTTTTGTTCAAAAAAGCGCTCATGTATGTCACACACAGTGAAACATCCCAGGGCTGCTATAGAAAATATGGGCACTCTTGGAACACTGCTCGACCAATCAAATTAGTGGACTGGAATTAACTGTTGTATAAAGGAAAATAATCAACGGGTCAGGTCATATTGCACCACCCGTCATTGATTATTTTCAGGTCCCCAAGTGGTTTATTCCTTACTTAATAGGAATAAGTGAACAATAACCAGTTTTTAAAAAGTTTAAATGCCTAATGCTACATAAAACGTTGTTTTTTTTAATCGTTTGTATACTCCTCCTTGTATGTAAGTGTGTCAGCTGACATAATTAACAGTACTGATCTACATTTTGTAATAAATATGTGTATCTTTACTGAGCTGAGGGTGATATAGTCAGTGTGTGCTTGCACTCACGTTTCCTCTTAGTATCTGCAGCACAGTCCTCCATCTCCCTCTGGTGTTGCTCTTGCAAAGCTCTCATCTCACACTGCAGCCTCTGAACACAAGCTCTGCTCTCCTACATGTACAATCAGTCAGGTTCTCAGATTTCGCTCTTTTGAAGCATTATGGGGGAAAAAATGTGATCCTACAAATGGGCATGAACCATATGGCAATATCTATAATATTCATATTAGAATAAACTTGCTACTGTAGGTATCATGAATACGTTTATAACCGGACTCTTCTTCCTGTTCTTCCATTTCCATTTTTAAAGCAGAGAGGAAAACTTTCCTTTTCTCTCAATACTTCTCTCACTGTCCTTTTTTCTCTTGAGAGAGGTTGTTGTATCTAATGTATGTTAGTTTCTGATTCCACCTGGTTGTGCTTTCGTCCTGTAAAGCAACTGTGGGTTTAACAAATCTGCTTTTAAATTAATAATAATAAATTTTTTTAAAAAAAACCCTGCATATTATATTAAATTCAAACAAATGAACAACAAAAACAACAATAAACTCAATTAAACCAAACTCACAAGAATAATATACTATCTAAGAAAATAAGAATAATAATACTCAATAAGAATAATTTAATTATTATTATATTGCTTCATAATTATTCTTTACAACACTTTATACCATTGTTTTACTTGTGTTAAAGCTTTTTATTTAACATTTTCTAATTAAACACAGTGAAAAATAATTTTCCCACCTCGACCTCTTAAGGTTTTTTTTCATTTTTTTTTTTTTTTTTTACATTTAAGATGAATTGGATTACCGCCACATGATCTTCATTTTGCTTCCTCAGCTCAAGGATGACATTTTTCAGCTTCTCGTTTTCACCTAGATTAAGAGGGAAAAGGACCTCATCCAGAAGTCACTGCAATCTTTTTTTTTTTTCTATCATACACTATATCATTACATACACATAATTCTGTCTAGCAGATATCCTACCTCGAAGGTTACACTGTTGTTCCAAGTTGTTCTGAAGACATTTAATGCTTCCCAACAATCCATCTTTTTCTGAAGACACAGGTTGAATTCTATTACAACTACAGTAAACAGAATATTGCACTAATACGTTCACACACATTACCTGCCACTAGAGGGTAACAAAGTCTATCAGTAGGTGAATATTACATGGTTAGTTCAAGGGATAGCGCACCCAAAAATGAAAATTCTGTCATCGATCACTCACCATCATGCCATTCCAAACCCATAGGACTTTCGTTCATCTACGGAACACAAATGAAGACATTTTTAATGAAACCTGGGAGATTTATGTCCCTCCATTTACGGTCCATGTAACCAAAACGTTCAAGCGCCAAGTTCATAAAGGCGTCGTAAAAGTAACCCATGTGACTCTCCAGTGGTTTAATCCCAGTTTTCTAAAGCGATACGAATGCTTTATTCACAAAATACGTTCACTTTCGCATAGATCGCAGAGGCCCATTCAAGAAAGAACCCCAACGCATGTGTGTTGTGTTGACACGAGCGCGACGCGAAAGACGTTCCAGAAAGCGGACAAATTTTTCAATTTTTAAAAAAAGTCCTCCTCGATGTGGAAATCTGCAGACATCTTTGTTACATAGATTGTCCCATGTGATTCAGTTTGTGTACAGCGTCCCTCTTTCTCTTCTGTAAACAGTGCAGCGCTTCCGGTTCCTGTTGTATCATGAGAACATCTGTTCTTCGGTCAACACAACACGCATGTGTCGTGGTTCTCTCGTGAATGCGTGTCTGAGGTCTATGTGGAACGAAGATATTTTGTGAATAGAGACTTTTTTGCGCACACAAAGTATTCGAAGCACTTGATAAAACTGGATTAAAACCATTGGAGATTACTTTTACGATGCCTTTATGATCTTTGTGGAGCTTGATTTCATTCAAACCGTCTTCATTTGTGTTCTGAAGAGGAACGAAAGTCTTATAGGTGTGGAACGACATGAGGGTAAGTTTTCATTTTTGGGTGAACCATCACTTTAATACCTACAGCCAGGGTGCGAATTACGCGTTCTGTCATGAACATCCATTCAGCTGTGAAATGGTTAGGAATCACTTCAATTCAATTTTGACACACTGAGATGGTGTATCATACAAAAACTGTGGTGTTTTAAACATATTCTTTTTGTTCTTTTCTAAATTGTTTGAAAACAACACCATGCAATCGAGAGCTATTTTGTACAGTGCATACTGAGGTATGGTGTAGCTATTATTTTAACTAACTATTATAAGTAGTATTTTTGTTTAATTCGCATTACACTAACTAGTTAATCTGGTTAACCACCCCCCAACATAAATTTGAATCCCCCATTAAGGTCTGGATTAAAAGACAAGGGAAATGTAAGCAAATAACATTTTAGAGGATCCAAAAGTAATTTGCAAGATATGAAAATATTGGAGGCAGATATGAAGACAAAAGCATTGGCATAAAATGCTTACAGAATATTTTTAATCAATTGTACAGACAAGTCACAAAGCTGTTTCTATTGCTACAGCTCTATTTTACTGATAGGATTTTTTATTTTTATTTATTTGTATTCCTATCCATTGATTTTCTGAATGTTTTTTTCTGGAGTTTTTATTCATTTTGTTAAGACTGGGAGTGAAAATACGAGTAAAATAAATGGACGTGGCAACCACCCTGCAGCACCAAAATCCTCTTAACTAAATATTAAACCTGTACGCACCTTCAGTTAAATGTTTTTCCTTGCTCTGTGACCATTTTAGAAGTCTATTGGCCTCGTCCAGTTTTATTTCAAGGATGTTGTTCTTCCCCCTTAGCTCTGTTATTTTCTTTATGAACACAAACAGCTTTCAGGTCAATCAAATCAATCAAACATGGCGTCCTCAGCTAGCTAACTCGCTAACCACAGACTTTACAGTTACTAGTTGTTAATCTCTCTCAGGAAGAAAAACAAACAAACAAACAAGGTTGTATCGTGTTGTCAGTGATATACTTGCTCCAGAAGACTGAAGTCTTGAATTAGTTTATCGAGGTTGACAACCGTTTTCTTCATTTTAACTTGAAAATCCACGGTTGAATCGCAGCTGGCAGATGAATCAAACGAAGAGTCGGCTCTTCGATTCCCGTGTATTAGGAATTGAGAGTCGAATCCAAAGTGTTGAGTCTTTGAATCAATTCACGAATCGACTCGAATGATTAAGCAGAAATGTATAAATGTAAACTTTAATTGCTCACTTTTTTGTAAATATATACATCTGTTCTTTATTATAATATATATTACATTTTAACAAGCCACGCAGAGAGTCATATCTATTGACATTGACACTTACTTTTTAGAAACTTACCTAGCTAGACACTGCAGAGCAGAACAGAACAGAATAGAAAAAAACACAAACAAGATGAGGCATTTGTGGTGTAACCCAGATACATTGTGTGCTGGGGTTTAGAGAAAAAGTTCTGGACTTACAAGTGCACTTCAGCAAAAATTAGCTTATGCTTGCTAGGGTTAGAAACGGTGCTGTTAGATAGAGAATGCAAACAAATGAGCAGGTTCCTCATCCATGTTAATGTTCATTAATCCACTGAGAAGATTTTATACAAAAGATATACTAATCCACCCAGCTATAATTCCATTTAACGGCATCATTCCTTATAGTTGTAAACAGTAATTAACTATGATTTGCAATATTTATACAGCTCAGAAAATAGGTCATTGTAATTTCATCCAATAAATCTAATCCAGTCCAAGTCCATCCATCCATCCATCCATCCATCCATCCTCAACCGCTTATCCGTAATCGGGTCGCGGGGGTAGCAGCTCCAGCAGTCCAAGTCCATCTTGCCAAAATGTTTCAGTAATATAATAAGGACCAGTCAGTGAAAAATCTGCTTGGATTCCAAGTTTTTAGCCCAGTCTTGTTTGGTGTTGGCTAACAATGTCCAACGTGCTTTACAGCTAATCTATTCTTTCCCCAAATCCCATCTCAGTACATTTCTGGCACTACTTATTTGGAGTAATGCTGTCTAGTAGGTCAGGAGTCAAATATCCCCCAGGATGTTTGCTTGCCTTCAAAACAAGGCTATCTTTCCAGCCCACTCCATCCACCATAGTGTATACTGGAGGATTCGGCATCGTGAGGATAGGAAAGGCAGAGAGGATGGGTGTCACCTCTGGTTGTGCAATGGGGTTCTGACACTGTTGTGGAGTACTGTTGCTTTCTGACTCAGGGTTTGCTGTGGATGAGCTTGGCTCGTTGGTACTGTAACCTCTTTCATTAAGGGTCACCATCATCCAGGGATTTTTCTCTTTATACTCAGCTTTATTTTGAACGCTGCAGCCATCAGTCACGTTCTGCTCTGGGAACAGCAGTGTTTCACCACATGGCATAATTTCAGCCACTTGAGAGTAAATGGAATTCTGCCATGCAGGTTCCTGTGCAGGAGAAACAACAGGTTGCAGAGATCCCAAATTTTCAGGAGGTATAAAAGTGTGAAAACAATCTTGGGCACTGGTTGAAGGGTGATTAGCATCTTGGTGGTCATGATCAGACAGATCGGGGTCACAGCAGCTCGCCCGACCCGAGTCGTCATCCTGGAACCCACTGGATGTCGGAGGGGAATCAGAGACATGAGATTTGTCAAAGAGGAGTGGTGTGTCCAAGCCTTCAATCATCTCAGTCGGTTCGTCAATGTCCACCTGTATGAACTCCACCCATGGGTCATTACTATAGAGCTCTGGACGCAGATCTGGGTGAGCACCCAGGACCGAGGTGAACTCGGTTAGCTGGCCCTTCTATAAAGACAAAAAGTGCAAAATATCTCAGGAAATGTTAACCTTATAGACAAAAACAATAAGTGTGAATGCAGGGTGTAATGGTATACTGGTATGATAAAGCAACGTGAAGTAGTTAATTAACTATTTTATCATTTTTTAAATTATAATTATTATGGCAAATGTGCAACTATTTTAGACATGTAAAACTTTTTGTTTTGGGCCTAATTAACCCTGTCATGTATTTATTTATTTATTTTTTTTACAATACCAGATTTGTGCAGGTCAAAAGCAATCATGTCTATTTTGTGTTGAAAGTTCTTTGGTTTTACTCATAGTAATGGTTGTTAAAGGCATTTTAAATGTCTGCAACTTTATATGTATATCCCAGGGAAACAGGACATGATTAAAGGCAATACCAGAGTTTTGGGGTTATTGAGAGCAAATGAAAAATGACAGGAATGACGATTTATTTGCAATTTATTTAAAACATTTCTTCAGGGTCTCAATCATTTTTGCAAGTGAAAACAGTATTGTTTCTTAAAAAGTAATTCTATTGAGAAGTATCCTTTTTTATTAGAACAAAAATAAACAGGTTTTCCTATTGTTTGAATCAAAATTTTAACTATTGTGTGTTTTGTTATACAATCATATTTTGTCATTTTCATGGTGCCAATAATCAATCAATCTAGCTATGTAGCCATCTCATCAGTTTTAGAGGGACGTCCTGTTCTTAGTAGTGTCACTGACTTGCCATGTTTTTCTCCACTTGTCGATTATTGCCTTTACAAGGTTCCATGGTATATCCAATGCATTGGAATTTTTTTTTTTTGTAAGCCCCTCCAAATTGATATTTTTCAACAATCAGATCCCGTACCTGCTTCGTAATCAGTCGCTTTAATTGAGGGCAGGTGTATACTATTTAGTATTTAACATAAGTGTGAATGTGATTGGTTGATTTTGAACACCGCCACATTCCCATTTATAAAAGGGTGTGCACATTTATGCAAGCTGGGTATTGGAAGTTTTTTATTTAAAAAAAAAAAAAAAAAATTCCCCTAAAATGATTCTTATCATTTTCCACATTAATTAATAGGTTAAAATTTCACAATAAAGGTTTTTAAAAAATGGTTCTGATATAATTTATTTTGGTTTCTTTTTTACATCACAAAAACCTGCCTTTTTAACAGGGGTGTGTAGATTTTTATATCCACTGTATATTTACAATAAGGGAGATTTTACGAGCCATTTCCTGTTCCCTCACAGTTTTATATTCAGGAGGCCCTGTCATGTCAAGAAATTTAAATTTAAAGTATGATTATCTTTTTTTTGCATTTGTAATAATGTGGATTTTTAATACATTTCCAGCCCTAGTTTGTATACTATTAAATAGGCATCACAGACTTAATACCTGTAGGAGGAGGGGATCAATTCCTTTGATTTTTGGTCCAGGAACAGGTGGCAGAAGAATCACCATGAGTCTGAAAGAACAGTTTTAATCTTAATTTAAAATTTCGATTCTCATTCCATCAAATGCTGGTTACTCATCATACAAGTGAAACACTAAAGCACTAAATCAGCTGTGAATTTTCCCATTTGACTTTAGGGTAATTTTTCTCTGTACATATAGCAAATTACTGGATTTTTAATGAACCCAAGCATGTTTTTTTTTTTTTTTTTTTTTTTTTGACTAAACAATCATTCTGTGGATGACAATATCAAAGTAGTCTCTTACTTCTGTTTACGTGACACCACGATCAGGATCAACATGATTACAATAGCAGTAGCCATGAGGATAAACACTGCAGTTATGGGGATTCTTGAGCCTAAAAACAACAGCAGAGATGAGATTTCGATCATTCAAATAATACGTTAATTGAACATGAGGTGATTAAGTTATGAGCAATAAGTTTAGCCTAAAGTTGCACCTTTGCTGGGAACAAGTATGAAAATGGAGTCACCAAAATCCCCAAAGTTGTAGCCCCTCATTTTGGACCTCACCCTGACTTCATACTCAGTGTTGCTGCGAAGGCCGTAGATATTTGCCTGTGTGTCCTTGCCACTGTCGAGCTGGAAAATGACAAATTAAGCCAAAAGTACAAATTAAGCTTGTTTTGTATTAAAATGCACAGACATAATGAGTATGATAATGTTCATCATAGGGAATCACACCTAAACATGACTAAACAGCTGTATTCTCATCGAGAAATCCATATCCTTTATATAGGGAAATTACAAACAATCTCATGCACCAATCTTCTGCCCAATGGAAAATAGAGGTGTATATTGGGATTGGCTCTTGTATTTTATGACGACTTCTCCATAAAGCCAACTGAAGTGACGTGAGTATGTGATTGTTTAGATGCACAGTTTACACAAGGAAGGCTATTGGCTTCCATTACTTGTTAGCAACTCAAGAAGTACCCACTGTTGGACAGCAATGCCTTGGCTGATTTCAGTTAAGCAGGTAAGTGTAGCTATGTTTAGGGGATGATTAGGGGTAGGTGACCTGATACAAATATCTTTTTTTTTTTTTTTAATTATGTAAAATTTAGTTTGATGATACTGGTATTAAATAAAAAGTATACCAAAATGAAAGACTTAACACTCAAAAGTATGGGGGAAAAAATCAGTACTCACTAGCTCAGAACCTTGTAACCAGAATTATAAATATTGTCATATAGATTCATTATAATAGTACATTCAGACTCACAGATTTCCACTGCTCTGAGCCCCTCTCACTGTACTGGGTCTCATACCAAAGCGTCATCCATCCCATCTTTACATTATCTGCTGCTGAGGGGGGTGTGTCCCAGCTGATCATCACATCACAGTACAATCCAGTTGGGCCCAAACTCAACAACGTCCAGTTCAGCACTTCAGGTGGGTCTGGAAATACTACAAACACAAAGTATGATGTATTATCATATATCAGATCATATGATAATATAAGAGTGTGTTTGGTTTACATCAGGCTAGCTTCTTTATGTTTAATGTTTTCTTGTATAATCTGTTGCAATGGTAGCGTTGCTGCCTCACAGCTCCCTGTATCAATCCTGATCTTGGATTAATGTCTTTGAGTAGTTTCTGTGCACGTTCTATGTGAAATTGCACTAGGTATACATGGTGCTCTGTGATGTACTGGCATATCATCCAGGATGTTTTTCTAACTCAGTCCCTGTTTTCCCTCTGCTGTGATAGAACAAAAAATGCAACACCCTCATGAGGTGGTGAACAAATAATGTATGAATATTTCCACAAATAAGCCTTTATTTGTCACATATGCATTACAGCACAGTGAAACTATTTTCTTCGCATATCCCAGCTTGTCAGGAAGCTGGGGTCAGAGCACAGGGTCAGCCATGATTCAGCACCCCTGGAGTAGAGAGGGTTAAGGGCCTTGCTCAAGGGCCCAACAGTGGCAGTTTGGCGGTGCTGGGGCTTGAACCCCCGACCTTCTGATCAGTGACCCTTAACCGTTGACCCACTGTCCTAGTGTAAAGGACATGAAGTCTATCTACAGAAAACTGGGCACAAGGTGGGAATATATTATGGATTGGACCACAGGGCACCACACTCATTCACACCTAGAAGCAATTTAGAGCTGTCAATCCAGCTACAGTGGACGAGAACCCAGAGAAAACTCACATGAACATGAGGAGAACATGAAAATTTCCATACAGTCCCAGAGCTCAGAATCATACTGAGGACCCTGGAGCGCTGTACAAGTGGCCACCAAGACACCGTTGTCAGAATAATTGAAAATTTTATTTATAATAACCTTAAGGCTGAAAAGGAACAGCTAACCATTCAACCTTCAACTAGCCATCTGCCATTTGCAGACCACCAACTCTTCTGTATAAGACTATAGGATAAGTGTTACACACCATCTGCGTGTGATTTGTCATATTTGAGCATGTTGACATCAGTCTCTAGCTTTTGTGCTGGCAGAGTCATGGTTCAGAAAGCTCCAACAGTGCATTCCAAGAAAAACAGTGAAAAGAAATTCAGCCAGAGCTGTACAAGTCCACATGTCCATATTTGCTATCTGGACTGGCAACCCAGTTGAATAATCTGTTGAGCTGGTTTCAAGTTGTTTGCCATATCGTGATTCAGCAGTTAAGGCACAAAAGAAGACATCACCTACTTCACATTCTTAACACCCTATGAACTGAAGTCTTCAGTGTAGGTGCTAGTTGGAGATTGCTTGCGGCACTAAACCACAGCCACAATTAAAGTGGGCCATTGCATCCTATACCAGTGAAGGTCCCAAGCATACACACTTCTTATTTTCACTCTTGTTATGTTGCTATTACTTGCATTGCAATTTTTTTTTTGTTTGTTTTTTGTTTTTTAATTTTGTAAGCTCCACTGTGGCCAAAGAATTCCAGAGACATTGTGTTTTAAAAGCAGCCACCAAATGTGAACACACCCCCTCTTTTGTTCAGATACTGCCAAAAATGATTTGTTCTCTTGACCTACCAATTTCTTCCACTGTAAAGAACATTTCATCATAAACATCATTGGTCTGTGAACGCAGTTGGATGGCATAATGTAACCAGATACTTGTATGGTTGGTATCAAAGTAGCATTCATTTTTAACTGCAGTGCTGTAACTTGGGCAGTTGTGCCATGTGCCATCACTCTTCGAATCTCTGCAAAGCAGAAAAGAGAAATAAGGGATGTTAAGCACAGGCATGCATCAAGATAACAGCAAAACCACCACCTATCTGATCAAACGGGGTACAGGTAACTTATTAATCACAGTAATGAGATCAAGAATTGATTATTAATTTTCTTTTCTTTCTTTCTTTCCTTTTCAACGCCATGCTGTATTAAATTTGAAACTTTTCCTATTAAATTTGCGGGTTAGTGCAGGGAAACATGAAATGCAAATGGATAAACCATAAAAATAAATTTTTGTCAGTACTTCAGCGAGTAGAACAGTCTAAGGTCGCCCAGCTCCGTCAGGTTCCAGAAAGATCCGACATCCCATTGGCAGCGGAACGTCATGAGATCCCGGGAATAGCAGCCAGTCAGATGAGGCAGAGATTTGTTCTGAGCTGGAAAAGAAATAAACTGTTAATACAATGGCTTGGGTTTAATCTACAGTTAGAAAGATATGAAGATTTAATCATTGAATAGCTACATATTTCAAGGATAAAGTTTTATTTGGTTTAAAATGGGTAAAAAATAAACAAGTACAACATAATTCAGTAATATTTAAAAAAAAAAAAAAAAAAAAAAAAAAAAAAAAAAACAAACAACTTTGTCCCTCCCCCCACCATAAATTTCAAATGCCCCCAATCCCCACCACCACCAGATAACTCCACAAAATGCTTTTTAAATGTCATTTTTGTTGCTGTCTAACACCTGATATCAGAAGTTTATCCATGATAGTTTAAAGCCAAATCATTTTTGATCGAATTTCATTTAACAAACTAAAGATTATATTCCACCCAACAGTTTCCTGGTGAAGTGTGAAGTACCAGTACACACTGTGCTTTCACATCAGCTTGTCTACAACTGGGATATATGAAGAAAGTATAATGTCATATATAGTGTATCTGTGTGCAATAGTAAACATAATGTGACATGAAATAAAATGTCCTGGTCATGGTTGCTTTGGAGATGTCTTTTGATTAAGAACAACTAGCCAATCATAACAAGATTTAAAATGGGTTCGGAGATGGGATTTCTCAGAATTTGTCAAAAATGAATTTATCCTTGACTACCTGCTTTACGGTCATATTAAAATGATTTATATTCCATAATATTTTATATCTATAAAAATAGAAAGAGATAAAGAAACAACCCTAATGACAATAAAGCTGAATTAATTTTCTATTCATATACCTAATCAGTTTCTTCCTTTCATTTCCTTATTGCTATATTTTTGGCTTTATATTTTATCCTGTGTATAACCAGAATTGAATCAGTATTGCTGATGCTTGCTCCAAGATTAATCCCTTAATAGTGCACCTGATACTCTATTAAAGCTGATTAAATAAATAATACTGATTAAATTATTCAGTTTGCTTTGCTTTTATTCAGTTTGGTCATGAAAAAAAATAATAATTGCATTATTAAACTAATATAAACACCATGCACATCAATATGGACTTGGATCAGGATAAGTACTGCTTTTAAACATATTTTATAAGCTTTGAAATGAAGGACTTGAAGTAGAGTACATCCACTTCTAGCCTATTTGTAGACATGTTGACACTCATCATGGTGTCCTCAGGCCAGCAGGTGGCTGTTTCCTGGAAGTGCTGGCTAACATGCTTTATGTGTAAAAGCCTTGGTGTGTCAGCATGGGGCTTCTGCCAAAGCTTCCAGAATCCCTCTCTGAGCCCTGATAGTTAAATGTGTATTTTAAATATTTACTCAGGAGGACAGATAAAACTCCAACTGCTGAAAACAATTTTTAAAAAAAATCACATTGTTATATATTTTAAGTTCAGATCTTTGCCATACTTACATGTGCACACATATGCATCTCAAAAAAATAGGAATACCGTTTTTTAATTCAATTATGGGGGAAAAAA